>NC_072766.1:29655554-29955554 GCF_022539595.1 Amphiprion ocellaris | reverse complement strand
TACCGAATCACATGATTTGCTTGGTGTGACTATTGATTTGAGTCGCAGATTGGAAGCCATCAGGGTGAGAATCGCTGCTGTGTTATCACGCTTCCACCCTCGTGAACTGAGACACCGGAGGTCTGAGATGGAAGAAGATGGGCTACACGCATACACAAACATTCGGACTCATGAACTGAGGACTGAGCTAAACATTCGCACACATGTCCATAACCCCCATCCCCCCCGCCTCCACAAGCTTTCCTCACTATACACAGGAGCCAGGAATCCATGCAGTAATTTGCTGCACAAGAACCGGCTAACTGTGCGGTGCTCCCCCCTCCACCACCCCACATCCTTATCCCAACTATCCTTGTCTAACGTCATGCTTTGCCTGTTGGCGGGTTTGTTTTATTAGGTTCCTTCTCAAATTGAATTTCCCAACATTGGAGGTTTCATTTGGTACAACAAGCCTTTTTTTTTTCTTTTACCCTCTGCTATCCCTACCCAGATCCCAACATGTCCTTTTTCTTTTTTTCCTCAAGAAAGGTGCGGTGCAGCACTGCGCAGCAGCCTGAGCTGTCATTGGCAGGGCAGCTCAAATGAAATTTCGTTGTATATGAAAGTGTGCAATGACCAATAAAGATTGATTGATTGATTTAAATATGTAGCGGGTGGTGGGAATTGATGTGACTTGGAAACATCCCCACAATTTAATCAGTTGTTCCTTGTATCACTTCCGATGGATAAGTCTGGATTTGTAGTAGAATCGGAATCATGTGATCGTCAGCAGGCAGCTGATGCAGTGTTCATTTGTCATAGTTACAGTGACACTGTGCCGCTATCTCACAATGGTACAGAAACCATTAACAAATCTGTGGATCCAGACTATAAGCTGCATCACTGCTAAAATCTAATCAGTCAGTTCTTGTGTCATTTCTGACCTTCCCTGAAAATTTCATCCAAATCCATTATTACATTTTTGAGTAATGTTGCAAACAAACGTACGCCGATTGTCACAAGTCTGCCATGTTCCTTGGCAAAGTAATAACCATAAACTTTTCTTTATAAAATGTAAATTTTAATAGCAATTCTAACACAAACAAAATACCATCCCGTGAAAACACAAATTTCCTTGAGGATCAGGAACTTCTAACTTTCTCCACAATCTAAAAGTAGTTTGCGGGAAAGACAATGTTCACACACACACTGAAAGAAGGTGTAATTCCTGGCAATAATAAACCATTGATATCACAAGCTAGGTGATGCAGACTATACCGCGTTCCAAATTATTATGCAAATTGTATTTAAGTATCATAAAGATTAAATTTTTTGTTTTTCAATTAAACTCATGGATGGTATTGTGTCTCAGGGCTCTTTGGATCACTGAAATCAATCTCAGACACCTGTGATAATTAGTTGGCCAGGTGAGCCCAATTAAAGGAAAAACTACTGAAGAAGGATGTTCCACATTATTAAGCAGACCACCATTTTCAAGCAATATGGGAAAGAAAAAAGATCTCTCTGCTGCTGAAAAGTGTGAAATAGTTGAATGCCTTGGACAAGGTATGAAAACCTTAGATATTTCATGAAAAGTTAAGCGTGATCATCATACTATTAAGAGATTTGTGACTGATTCAGAGCACACATGGGTTCGTGCAGATAAAGGCATAATGAGGAAGGTTTCTGCCAGACAAATACATCGGATTAAGAGAGCAGCTGCTAAAATGCCATTACAAAGCAGCAAACAGGCATTTGAAGCTGCTGGTGCCTCTGGAGTCCCGCGAACATCAAGGTGTAGGATCCTCCAGAGACTTGCAGTTATGCATAAACCTTCTATTTGGCCACCCCTAACCAATGCTCACGAGCAGAAACGACTGCAGTGGGCCCAGAAATACATGAAGACTAATTTTCAAACAGTCTTGTTCACTGATGAGTGCCGTGCAACCCTGGATGGTCCAGATGGATGGAGTAGTGGATGGTTAGTGGATGGCCACCATGTCCCAACAAGGCTGCGACGTCAGCAAGGAGGTGGCAGAGTCATGTTTTGGGCCGGAATAATGGGGAGAGAGCTGGTCGGCCCCTTTAGAGCCCTAAAGGTGTGAAAATGACCTCTGCCAAGTATGTGGCGTTTCTGACTGACCACTTTCTTCCATGGTACAAAAAGAAGAACCGTGCTTTCCGAAACAAACTCATCTTCATGCACAACAATGCACCATCTCACGCTGCAAGGAATACCTCTGCATCATTGGCTGCTATGGGCATAAAAGGAGAGAAACTCATGGTGTGGCCCCCATCCTCCCCATACCTCATTCCTACTGAGAACCTTTGGAGCATCCTCAAGCAAAAGATCTATGAGGGTGGGAGGCAGTTCACATCCAAACAGCACCTCTGGGAGGCTGTTCTGACATCCTGCAATGAAATTCAAGCAGAAATTCTTCAAAAACTCACAAGTTCAATGGATGCAAGAATTGTGAAGCTGGTATTAAATAAGGGGTCCTATGTTAAAATGTAACTTGACCAGTTAAGATGTTTCTGATTGAAATAGCTTTTGATTTCAGTAAATATGATCTCCTAATGCTGCAAATTCAACAAATGACTATTTTCAGTTCTTTACAACCTAGAAAATGTCTTGAAATTCTGTTGTGCATAATAATTTGGAACAGTGCATTTTAAGTGTTTTATTTTTGAAAAAAATACTGTTTTCATTGGGAGGTTTGTTCAATAACATTTGAATTAAACTTTAACAGCTGATGACTTGAAAGTTACGCTGACTGTCATTTGCATCATCTATTTAGGAAAATCAGAGAAAAATATCATTTGCATAATAATTTGGAATGCGGTGTATAGCTCCTCTGTGGTGGTGAGAGGCCTGGTTTCTGACACGTAGGGAGGGGAGGCCAGCTGTGAGCAATAGCCAGGTGGTCCCAGTCCCAAACTCTCTCACCACCACATCAGCCCACCACTTCCCTGATTGACATTAATTGGCAGACGGTTGGGGTGGGGGTGCAAGTGAGGAAGTAGAAGAAACCACTACCTTACCCACCTCTCAAATCTTGCATCTACTGTAATTAACACTATGCAAGTTTAAATCCTGATGCACTTTTAAAAAAATGGATGATCTTCATCTTTCCAGTGAGTGAACGAATGAGGAGAAAGGAGATGAAAGACAGGCAGAAACTGGGGATGCAACAGTGAAGACGGAAACATCGAGAAGGTGTGATGGATTTAAAATAGAAAGAAAAAGATAACTATACAAAAATTGGATCAGAAGCAGACCAGAAGTTAGCTGATCAGTGGTTAGTTTTGAAAATATTTGTAGGTGGGGCTTGACTGTGTTAGACTGCGCTCAGTAACTATGACAAATCATTTAATGCAAGGTATTAAACTAATGCAAATTAAAAGCACTTTACTAATTAGATTAATTATTTTAAAACATGGCAACAATTTTAAAAGTTCAGGCATTTCTACACCCACACACAGAAATACAAGTGTGACATGAAAAACCATGAACTACGTAAACATTTGAATAACGCACTAAACACCAGGTTTTTATTTTTGTGAAAACTGGAATCAACAAGATTTCCATATGTATTAAAAACATCTTCAGTCAATAATCATTACTGACTTGAAAAAAATAAATAAAATGCTGTTCTGCTTCAGGTGGAGTTTGCAGGCACTCCTCTTTTTCTCAGAAAAATCTAAGCAATGTCAGTTGCATTGGCCCATGCTGTTTCAAGAAGCATGGACACGTAAGTGAGGCACTTTTATTACTGTATCCATGTGTCCTTTACTAATTTAAAGTCTTATTCATATATGTAAGCAAGTAAATTTAATCTTTACGCTAACATGCTGTTTGATTGTGATCAAACTCTTGCATTTTGTTCACTACATTTTATTTAATTAGAACGCCGTTGTTGATTTATGGCAAAAAAGCCGTTTTGGCCAGTTGGCTAAATTGTAATGGTTATCTGCATATCTTCTTCCAAAAGCTGGCCACACTGTTGTACTGACTACACAATGTTTCTGTTATCCCCAGAAGAGATTGTGTTGGCTTCACATTAATATCCTGACACCCAAAAGGATTTTATTATTCTGTTAAAAAATATTTCAGTGCACAGGTCTTACACAACTGATGATATTACTGTAATGCACAGAAGAAATTAATTTAGCAGAGTTTAACCTTATTTACTACCTATGAGTGTTTTAATGCATACATTGCAACAAAACTGCTGGAAATGTCACTTTGGTTAATAGTGTTGTATGATTAACTTGATAAAATACCAAACATTATGCTTCACCATGGCTATAGCAACACTGTTTATGTGGCTCATGCTAAATTAAAGCATGTTCTGCAACCTGATGATGTGTCATGTAAGTTTTCCAGTAATGGATTTTTGCTTATGTAATATTGCCAGGAATTCTGCAGACATGATGTTCCCTGGAATGTAAGCTGTTCACCAATAAGACTGCTAAGCAAGTAAGATATTACTCATACTGTTCCATACATACAGTCAGAGGGCACTGGCTTTCTGGTTAGAGTGTATTAAATCCATGACAAAGTCCACAACAAGATTGAAAAACTTAAGTACAAATGTTATCATCAGTAAGTGGAGTCACCTGTAACCTCAGTATGACTTTTCCTGAATGTGGCAAGTGAGGTTATCAGCAGTACAAATGACATCAGCAGCAGTGTTTTCTTGGAGACAGATTATTTAATTTTCATCCTATGCTTTTTTGGGCATTGAGTATTGACTGGTCCCATAGCAAAAACACATTAGATATTCTGCATCAGATGAGTGATCGTGGCCGGCTGATATGTTATTTTTACCACTAGAGCTACCTGTATCAGACTAACTCCGGTAGAGATCAGGAGTTGCAGTGCAACTTGTCATACAGGGGGTCACATGCCATCAGCCTCCTACTGACCAGTAACTGCTGCACTGAACAGGAATCAATACTGAGACCCAACATTGCAAGTTTATCAAGAAGATGTACTTGCCTCTTTCGCCATAGCTTTTAAGGCAGCTCCTCACAGACCTGGTCTCAAGATAAACATAACCCTCATGACTCCCTGTAATTGTTTGTTTAACAGTTCAGACAAACTGACTGAATGAACGGAGGCTCTCAATACTGTCTCCTTGTCACTCCAGTGACAGTTACTTTGCAGGGACTGAAAAACATGTTTTTCTCTCTCTTTCTTAAGAAAACCCTTTTATGCTGTGTTTTTACCCATTTCTTTTTTGCCTGAACCTGGGTGACTCAATCTTTTCTTCCATCTGGGCTAAATTGATGGCAGTGCAGGAGTTAATTGTTCAGGAATGTGTTTGGCTTCCTGATGGAGAGTGGATGTGGATCAGGGTGGGGTCATGGTTCACAATGACATGTTTTTTTCCTGGACACTGGAAATGTAGAAGAGGGCATGGGAGAGTGCTGAACATGGGGGTGAATAGGAGTTCCACCAAGGCACTTAAACCTGTCTCTATACAGCAGCCAACAAAAGAGAAAAATCATCTTACACATCAGAGACGATAGCATAGCCAGCGAGCGATGCTCCTTCACAGAAACTTCAAGTTAAAGCGCTAGACTCACAAAGAGCCTCCATTTGTCAGCATGAAAAGAACTGTGACGTACAGTAAAATAGCCATAGAACAGTTAGCTTTCAATAGTGAACTCTTAGAAAACTTCAAAACTTTCATTTATAATTTCACACACAGGCACAGCTCAAAGAATTCAATTACTGCCATTTTGTTTTGTTAGGTAGGTTTTAGTCTGAAAGCTCCATTTGTGAACAAGTTAAAAGCCAAAACAGCTTGAAATAAAGTGTAAAAAAACAAGACCTCAAATCAAATACCTAGAAATTTAAATCTTATATGTTTCTAATAGTTAAAGGAAAATTATTGTGAAAACCAAATAAATAAATGATTTTGACTCTGAATCGTCTATATAAATGAATAAAAAATAAATAAAATTCAATACATTGATCCAGTGGCAGGCATTGATTGTTTTTGTTACTGAGCCATAGTGTTCCATTAAACTTAAATTAAAATTAGTGGTCAGCGGTATTCCATCCACTGTGGTTTGTGTCTCCTGCAGCCTACAACACTCTCTAGTAGTGAAGAGAGATTAAATAGATGTACACCACCAGTCAAACATTTGGACACACCTTCTCATTCAATGCTTTTTTTATTTGTATTATTTTCTAGATTATAGATTTATACTGAAGATTAAACTTTTTTGTTTTGTTTTGTTTTTTGTATTCTTTTATAGTTTTGATGTCTTCAGTATTAATCTACAATGTAGAAAAAATAGTTAAATAAAAACCAGTGAATGAGAAGGTGTGTCCAAACTTTTTAGTGGTAGTTTAGGTAGATAGTCCCTGGATGCAGCATTATTAATCAAAATATAATATGATTATATAAAATACAATAAGAAACACATTCTGATAAGGAAATATGCTCAAACTCATTGGCACATTTAGCATGTAACAAGAGATAAATTAAAACTGTCCTATTTGACATGCTTAAGCGTAATTATATTCCCAGGTTATATAAAAGGTCATTTCATTTTATCAGCAGCACTGCACATGCAAAGGTCTAGAGTGGTTTTCTGCTTACATTCCAGTCGTAGCACAGCTCAGAAGTTGTACATAATGCCTAAAACAAAAGAATTATGTGAAACCACAAAGGCAGCCATCAAACTGGCATGAAAGAGACACAAAAGTAGTGAAAAAACTGAAGATCTCCAAGACAGCCGTTCATTATACCAAGAAAAACAAGCCAAATATCCATCCATCCATCCATTATCTCTACACTGCTTAATCCTCATTAGGGTCGCGAGGGGACTGGAGCCTATCCCAGCTGACTTGGGACGAAGGCAAGAGACACCCTGGACAGATCACCGGTCTGTCGCAGGGCTACATATACAGACAAACAATCACACTCACATTCACACCTACAGGCAATTTAGAAGAATCAGTTAACCTCAGCATATTTTTGGACTGTGGGAGGAAGCCGGAGTACCTGGAGGAAACCCACGCATG
This sequence comes from Amphiprion ocellaris, assembly GCF_022539595.1. Lineage (NCBI taxonomy): Eukaryota > Metazoa > Chordata > Actinopteri > Pomacentridae > Amphiprion > Amphiprion ocellaris. The sequence goes on along the minus strand of NC_072766.1, from coordinate 29,948,533 downwards.
CTTGCGGAGAACATGGGAAATCCGGGACGCGAATCAGGATCTTCTTGCTGCAAGGCTAAAGTGCTAACCACTACGCAGGGAGGAGCCATGTTTTATGTAGATGGAGATGATTATTGTAAGGTGTGCCGCAGGTGTCCTCAAGTGATTATCTAATCCGTGCGACACACTCACATCCCCACACAAACAAACACTCAACCACAATCACACCCACACACCCACCATTTTTGTACTTCCACTGCATTTCTTTATGTCAGCAGTTTACGTGCAAGGCACAAATGACAAATTGCTACACGTGTAAAAATAGAAACCAAGAACATCCCTGAAAAACTTCTTTTAAACCAATTCCTTCTCTCAACTAGGGCATTATATGATTGTAGTTATTTTTCCTGATTGTAGTTACATACATACATATATATATATATATATATATATATATATATATATATATATATATATATATATATATATATATATATATATATATATATATATATGCATGTTGTTTTTGTTTTCTCAGTTTTTATCCTTTGTATACCGCAGAGCTATGCCAGGATGCTCTTTGTTGATTACAGCTCGGCATTCAATACAATCATTCCGGACATTCTGATCAACAAACTGGACACCCTGGGCCTCCCCCCTCTCACATACACCTGGGCACCTGGATTAAGGACTTTTTAACCAACAGACCCCAATCTGTGGGACTTGGTCCCCACCTTTCCTTCACCCGCACACTGAGCACCGGTACACCACAGGGCTGCGTGCTGAGCCCCCTCCTGTACTGTCTCTACACCTATGACTGCAGACCGGCCCACAGAAACAACATCATTTGCTGACGATACCAAAGTGGTCGATCTGATCTCAGAGGGAGACGAGACAGCCGACAGAGAGGAGGTCCAGGAACTCACAAGCTGGTGTTCAGAAAACAACCTGACACTAAACACCTCAAAGACAAAGGAGATCATCATGAACTTCAGGAGGAACAGAACCGACCCGCCACCCCTCTACATCAACGGCAAGTGTGTGGAGAGAGTCCACACATTCAGGTTCCTAGGAGTCCAGATCACTGATGACCTCTCCTAGACAGACAACATCATGGCTGTCATAAAGAAGGCTCAGCAGTGGCTACACTTCCTGAGAGTCCTCAGGAAGAACAACCTGGACAGGAAGCTGCTGCTGGTCTTCTACCACTCATCCATAGAGAGCCTGCTGACGTACTGTGTTTCCACCTGGTACAGGAGCTACACTGAGGCAGACAGAGCGAGGCTTCAGAGGACAGTCAAAGCAGCACAGTGGATTGTTGGCTGTCCTCTCCCCTCCCTCATGGACATCTACTCCACCTGGTGCCTCAGCAGAGCTCAGAACATCATCAAGGACAGTTCGCATCCCGGTTCTCAGCTTTTTGATCTGTTGCCCTCTGGAAGGCGTTACAGATGTATTAAAGCAAGGACAAACAGACTTAAAAACAGCTTCTTTTCGAGAGCTATCACCACCCTGAACTCTCACATGTCTCATGTCTCACACCCAGCCAACAATACAATGTGAAATGTGCAATATACACCACTGCCTCAGTCACTCTGCTATTTATATTTACCCTGTTATTTATACTGTATATTTGTAAATAGACTATTTTGCACTATCTTTAAGATTTCTTTGCACTGAAAACGAGAAGCTCTGCAATCTCGTTATACATTGTATAATGACAATAAAGCATATTCTATTCTATTCTATTCTGTTCTATTCTATTCTATTCTACATTCTTATTTTGAATTCCATAGGTAAGGTAAAGAAATCAAAAAATATTGAGGTTGGACAAGAAGGTTAGATTTGAACAAGTAGGATTTTTTTTTTGTTGTAAAATCTCTGCAGTGTGCCATCTGTATCAGTGTGAGTGTGTGTTGGAATTAGCCTATGCCCAGAATAGATACTTGCATGACTGCACAGGATGAAAGTATCCTCGAAGCTGGTGATTTAACAAAGCTATGCAATGGTTACAGTGGGAGGGACTGCTCAGTCCTCATGATCTGACCTGTGGCTTGCTACAGGGCATCCCATATCCACAAGCATACGTTCAACATCTCGTGACATTACTTCAGCCAGCTTAAGGCATCTCAAGACACCAAACTGCACTGTCGCTTGACAGTTAGCTTGGGATATTTGTCTAAGTGGTTGTTGTTTGGCTCCTTTAACTTAGTTCACCATCAGTGTGGGGTGACCGGAGTCAGAAAATTGCATGGGCATTTAACAAAGCTTGTGTAACTGATTGTGGCAGATCCTGCCAGCAAACAGCAGGTCCACAGCCCCTTTCACTGCACCCAGCAGAGGGTCTGCATTGATGTGGATAAGGGAATTATCTCTACTCTGGTGACTTGGACTCAAAGACACTGGAAATTCAATTAAACCGATCTATCTTCTCAATATCAAGAGCATTTGTCCTGACTACAAGTCTGGATTTTGACTTCTACAACAGTCTCACAAAGGTGGCTAGAAGGTGCTACCCTAAGAGTGGAGGAAAATAGTCTTTTCTAGAACAAAAATTTTTGGTTTGCTGGGGACTGGTGTACTTTTTTGTTTTGTTTAGGGTTTGTTTTCGATGCAAAGCTGCATGTCATCAGAACATATTATGACATCAAATAATAGTGACCTATGGGCCAGTGCTGTGGCTCACCGTAAGGGTTGATAGTGTAGTTAGTGGATGTATGTTTTACAGAGTCAAGTCATTTATTGCCATTTGGAAGATTTGTAAAGACTGAACAGTTTGGTGCAGTGTTAAGACTGAGACAATCAGGTAGAGCTGGCTGCTTAGTGCAGCAACAGACAAGAGTGCAGGCTGTGGGTGTCTGAGTCTGATGTGGTTTCACATTCAGAGGGTAGTCAACAGGGAAAGACTTGGAGAAGGAAAGTAGCACAAATCAAACTGCTATTTTAAATGAATAAGAGTTTCATTACAATACTGCAACTGAAGCAAGAGATGGGTTTCTTTTCGGGTGCTTTACTAGGACACCACTTTAACTAATGAGTAAATATGTAGGTCATGTTTTAACTTTGAAAGATGGAATTAGGAATTAGCTTCAGTTGAAAGGACATATATGCACCATGTATCATCTCTCAAATATATACATGGATATATGGATGTTGCTGCACAGAAGCTACAATTCTAAACATAATACTAGAACGCAAAACCCATGACCATGGCAAATTAATTTTTTAAACCTTTAAACCACATTAATGACATAGCTGTAATGATAGCAATATCAGCCTGTTATTTAAAAGTTTAGGTCATGTTTTTCAATGAACAATTGAATGTCTTATCATGACATATACAGAAATACATAGTCCAGACGGGATCCATTCTAATCACTTGATCTTCTAACTTTTCAGCAAATGCCACCATGAAGATGACTCATTTGGTTACTTGTCTTCTAAATGCTAACAAGTCATATAAATTGTCTGAGTCTTTGATCAGATCCATATCATCATTACTAAGAGATGAAGAATTAACTCTTGTAGGATGTGTTTATTATATTTAGACTCAACTTGGTTGGGTTTATGTAAGGATCAGTGTGACCTGATCAGGACCTTCATCTTCATGTGGTGACTCATAGGTGATTGGCTGATTGATACAAGATAGCGAAAGAAGGACTCCATATATGGCTGCCTCCATTAGCAACGTATAATTTTACTGTGGTCCCGCGGGATCGAATTAGGAGGTGTTCTGCATCCCTTAAGAGCAGAAGATTGAGCTCTGTTTGGAGTCCAATCCTCTCCTTATAGTTGTCAGGTGATGGATTAGTTGAGTATTGGTTATCCAGGTTAGCAATAGACTCTTCTAGCTCCATCTGGCGCGCTTTGTGCAGTCTGTTGGTGCGAGATGTGTAAGAAATGATGTTACCTCTTATGATTGCTTTAAGTGTTTCCCAAAGCAGAGATGCAGAAGTGTCCTCATTCTTGTTTGTCTCACAGAAGAATGTGCTTGACTCAGAAACGTAATAGTTATAGATGGGATAAGTGTTCTGTCCACGACGAAATCATCAATGCGTGAGAACGAGCAGTGTACATGAGAGAAAAAAGAATACTTTCTAGCCGAGGGGTTTAAGAATCTCCATGGATCGACATAGCCATATTGGTCTATGAAAGTGGAAAGGGTCTGAGAGACTTTCATGGATCGACATAGCCACATTGGTCCATGAAAGCGGAAAGGGTCTGAGAGACTTTTGAAGGTGATATAACTCTAGGGCTCGATCTGTCAAGTGTTGGGTCCAGGACACAATTCATGTCTCCTCCTAGTATGAGTAGATGTGAGTTTAGATTTTGGGTGGAGGACAGCAGTAGCTTCATAAAATCGTGATTGTCCAAATTGCGGGCATAAACAGATACTAAAACTACTGGTTTTCGATAGAGAACACCAGAAGAGATAACATATCGGCCAATTACAGCTGATATGACAATATTTAAAGTAAAATGAACGTTCTTCCTTATCAATATATGTCATACAAACCTTTTCTGCTAAATACCATGGCACAAACTTTCCTTACTCTTTCTTCTTCCCTACTAAAGACGTCTCAGCACCCGTATCCCTTTAATAAATCCCCTACATTATCAGTTGCTGGAAAGAATCACCGGCTAACTGCAAGTAAAACTGCATGTTCTGTAGAATGGGAGAGTGATAACAGTATTTTGACTGTATTTATGAATACAATAAAATAAAAGTATTATATAATCTGAGTCTACTTGCAACGATGTCTAATACTGAGCAGTATGGAACTCAAGCAGAAATAATATAAACCTACTAAGTGGTCTGCTGAACCACATTAGTTCTGAAAAAGAATCGCATAGCATAATCATATGAACAGCTTTTCTGCAGAACACAAGCTTCAGTGGTTAAACAGCTGTAATAAGCACAAGGCACATCACTTAATAAAAAACAGAAACACTTCAAGAATAGCCCCAGCTGAACAAGACAGTCAGACGTACAAAACTCTACTTTTACATCTCACGGCATGACCAAAGTCTCTGTATGCTCATACTTGAGAGAGCAATAGAAACACAAAGAATTATAAAGCTTGTTATGATGTTTACTTAACCATGTTAGCTTGGCCCAGTCCAGTGGCTAGGCTAGCCGTCTGTCGGCGTCTGTTGGTAACCAGCTGCAAATAATGCGGCATCCTCAGCCAAGTGAACCTCTTCTTGGCCCTGCTTCCAAGCGTTACCTGTAGGCGAGCTGGGGAAAGTAGTGCTGGTCTCAGTCCCAGGTTGTATAGCTTAGCCATGACATCTTGGTATTTTGAGTGTTGCTCCATAACCTCTGGTGTGTAGTCCTCGAAGATCTGCACTGTTGTGCCCTGGTATTGGAGACTGCCTTGCTTCTTACAAGCCTCACGGACTATAAGGTCCTTGGTTTGGTAAAGGTGGAGCCGTATAATCTTATAATAGTCGCGGTCTCGAACCCGACTGTGGTTTGGCAGCAAGTGATCGGTGCGTGCGGCTTATTTCTGGGGGGGACTGCATTACCTGATCCCCCAGTATTTTAACCAGAAGTTCTGAAAGCAATTTTGTAGGCCGGGGACCCTCGATGGATTCGGGAAGACCAACAATATGAATATTATTCCTACGGCTTTGGCTCTCCAAATCTGCCGTCTTAGCCATCAGCTTTTTGTTGCTATTGGTTAGTGCTGTACAGCGTTCCTACAGCACTTGAATACGCTGCTCCCGCATGTCAGCTGTCGACTCCAAAGAGTCAGTGCGTTGGCCGTGTTCTGTTACCGTGGCCTGGGTTTTATTCAGTTTCTCCTTGAGGACTGCAAAAGTTGTTTTGAAGTCGGCTGAGATGCTAGCTCGGTGCTCCTCCAGCAGGCTAGCTATGCTAGCGAAGCATGAACTGTCACAGGTGTTTGGGGGCTCACCGTCGGCTTTCTTAACTTTTGCTGTTTTCGAAATTTTACTTGTTAAAAACTCTGTATAACGAACTATAATGAGATGTATTCCAAAGGTTGGAAGGGGTTCTGGAAAAGTATTTTTAAATGTAAAACCACAGGAGAGCGAGACTAACACGTCCTCTACATCGACTATCCGGAAGTCGACCGATAATTGTTAAATTTATAAAATCAAGTCAGCATTTTCTCCCATAGTGTAGCAGACCTTGTTTATTGCTCCTTTTGGGCTTCCATAGCTTTCCCCTGTATTTCACAGATTATTACCCTAGTTGTCGCTGTTGTCTTAGGATATTTACGTTATTCCCAGTCATTACATCAGTTCCCTTTATTATTAATCTTTCCTGCTCACAAATTGTTATTCAAATAAACTTATGTTGCTTGTCTCCATTTGCCTCTCTGACTTTCCTTGACAAAAAGTCCTGATCAGGGTTTGTGAACTCTGCCGGCAATTCAAAATAAGATGTACTTTATGTATCAATATTGCAGGATATCTTAACCAGCAGAAGCCACATTGGCACACTCAAAATGTCTTCTTATATTTTCTAGTCGCTTATTAAGGTTTCATTGCATGTAGTATATTGTTTGCGTATATTAAATTGATATGTTGCATTTTGTATTGCCTTGTCTTTGTCTTCGTTTAGCTTTTGCTTTGTTTGGCCTTACTGTCTGGCCTTCTGTTGTCAAAACTCTAAACTCTTGAAAGTGCCATATAAAAAATTATTTATGTGCATATATAGCATATAAGGCGGTCAGCAGTTGCATAATATAGAAGTGAAGCACAGCTAAAGCACGGTCAATTGTAATTTGTTTTACCTTGAGTTTTAGTAGTGACATCTCTACAATAGGTAAAACAAGAGGAATATGAGTGGTCAGATATTAAACAAGCATCAAGGTTAGTCAGGAAAAAGGGAGATAGTGGTGGTTTAACTTCAGTCTATCATACCTTTTATAGTCATGCACACTTATGTTTTTCTGTGTAATCAAAGATTATTGCAACTTTACAAGTCTTTTCTTTTTAGACAAATTGACTGAGATAATTTTCTGAACTGTAATTATTTCGCCTAGTAATAAGGTTATCAAAACTGTGGTGACCATCCCAATGCAAAATATTCTTTTAGAAAACTAGGATTCAAAGTTTCAGTTATCTGAAACATTCCACACCAGCAATTGAGGAAGATGACATGTAACATCATGAAAAGCTGACATTACAACACTGATGAAAAGTAAAGATAGAGAAACTAAATTTACAATTGTGCAAGAACCCGGATTCCCCTCCTCTTACCTTCAAATGTGTAAGCTAATCTAAATATTAAAACCATTTTTGGCCAAAGAAAAACGCGACCATGACAAAAACCCATAGAAAGTTAATAAATTAGTTAATAAAAACTGTACGAAATAGGTCAGAGAAGAAAAAAAAAACAGAAATGTGTAGTGTGATGGTCACAGAAATGTTTTTTTCTTTTTTTGCATAAATTGGTTTCGTCATCACAATATTGTGTGAAAAGTGATACAGACGATGTGACTAGACTGGAGTGCAGAGAGCTCGGAGATATTTAGATTGGAGATCAGGTATGATCATGATACAGAGAGGATCACAACATGGAAACTCTGAACCGCTTCATAAAAAAAAAGAAAACTCATAGGCATACACGCACGCACGCACGCACGCACACACGCACACACAAACCACCATCCCCCCTCACGTTTGTGGGTAATGGATTTTTATCAGAGCAACAGTATCAGGGCTGATTTTGACGAGTCCCTAGGCTGCTCTACAATTCCTTTTGAAATCCCTTTCTTTAGTAGTCTTGTTTAAGTAGCCTGAGGCCATGGCCCTCCGAGATCACAATGTTATTAATACAAACATGTCAAACCACATGCTTGAAATTCAAAACAGAGGTGCCAAAATGTCAAGGTGTCAAACTCCTGAAATATAAATTATGCTTTAATATTCCTAAGCACTACACAAAATATGCTTCAGTGCATGAAAAGAGTGATGCGCAGTGGCATTTAATATTTCAGTGTAATGTCACCAATTGCAATAGCAGAGGGATTCACTGACAGCCGTGGCCATTGCTGTGATCTAAAATTTTGAGAACCCTACAGGATTAATGACTGGTCTTGGTATGCCCCCCCCCGCACACACACACACACACACACACACACACACACACACACACACACACACACACACACACACACACACACACACATATGCACGCACGCATGCACGAACACACACACACACACACACACACACAAACACACATATGCACGCACGCATGCACGAACACACACACACACACACACACACACACACACACACACACAAACACACATATGCACGCACGCATGCACGAACACACACACACACACACACACACACACACACACACACACACACACACACACACACACACACACACACACACACACGCACAGAAAATCAAACCCCCCTCCCCAACCCCCAGAATGTAATGTCCCTGTATAAATCTGAAGGACGGCTGCTGTGAAAAAAAAAAAACAAAGAAAAAAACAAATAATATGTGTGTGTGTATGTGTGTGTGTGTGTGTGTGTGTGTGTGTGTGTGTGTGTGTGTGTGTGTGTGTGTGTGTGTGTGTGTGCGCACATCCAGATGGAAATAAAAGCTAAAATCTTGTCTTGCCTCATATTCACTTTTTGATATCAAACCTAAATGTTTTCTGTAGCAATACTTTTGGAGGGGACTATATATACACACACACATTTTATTCATGAAAGCAATTTGTGAAAGTAATCCTTTTAAGTGGGTTTACATGTAACTATTAGCTGTTGCCTCCTTAAGCATGTACACATTTAATAAATCCCTGTTCACATTTTGTTTGTTCCATTTCAAGCCGTTGCACTCTGAATCTGTCTTTATGTGACTATCATCATACACTACAGTTTCAAGGTGAAAGTACTTGTATGTTGACTGCTTATTTTGCTCATGATCCTCTAGTATATGAAGAAAAATATCATAGGGACATGTGAACAAAGTAAAAAAAAACAACTTGATTTTCTCTAGGAGGATCTTTAAGATTTTGCTAATTCTTTATGTATTTGATTCCAGAAGAAAGTCAGTGACCCAGGAATCTCAGTGCATGACCGTGTTCTCAAACTTCTTCTTTGAATGTCTCAGAGTTCTCCTCTCCATATATCATCTCAAGAAACATCACATTATGAAGGTGAGGGCCTTTTCAAATTATACAGAGAAGCCCATAAAATCTTTTCCTTATGGAAATTCCTTATGGATTCTTTTCCTGTGGATGCCCACTTGGCTAAATGCCTCAACTAGTAGGGGTGAGGGTACTGGGGAGAAAGAACAGGAAAGCACATCGTAGAAGTTTATTGTGAGACTCATGATAGGCAGCTGAAAAAAAAACTGTGAAGTGGAACTACAGACATCCTTGCTTTCATTACACTCATTCTTCACAGACTGCTGTTTAACATCCCCCACCTGTCACTCAAAGTGACCACACCTTAATAATGCATAATTTTAAGCCTTAACACAATTCAGAGTGATTTTTTTTAAAGAATTCACCCTCTGTTCAGTTGTCATGAAGGAAGTAATTGGCTCTAAAATGGCTGTAAATGTGTATATTTCTGATGTAAAGTTTAAATGGCCAGTTGGTCAGTTATTGGCACTTGTGCATTGGTTAAATTCTTCAACCTGAGAGGCTTGCAATCTAAATATTTTTTGTCTCCATGTTCTGGGGTCTCAGCTTCAATTTCAGTAAGCACAATGCTATCATAACAAATAGTTGTAACAATGAAGCTTGTCAGAATGTATTTTCAAAAATTGTTTAATTTTAACATTACAGAAGAAACTGTTTTTGGTTCTCTCAGTTAGACTGACAGAACCAAGATATTGTAAGATATTGCTGCATGCACTTTCCTTGTCTTATGGTTAGAATGAAGCAGTCACACTGTCCCTAAAGTGTTGTTTTCAGCATCAATATGGCCACTAATGAGCTTTGCTTCCTTAATTATGTTGTACTTTTCCGCTGACATCTGTCCATTGTGCACATAAATATCTAATTGTTTTAATGACTTCTGGTGCTGATAAGAGAACCTCGTTATAGTATCGATATTTACAACTGTTTTGCATTGCTTGTTGGCATCTGCGTCACCAGTTAATCACCAGTTAAATGCCTCAATTGTACATATCGTACCTCAGAATCCTGTGTGTCGCTTTCAATGACCATTAATATCTGATGTGAAGGTGCATCACATCTGTGACAGAAGAGGGTGGAAAACATCCAGAAAGGCAAAGATACCTGATGTGTTTTGTCACCTCTTCCAGTTCCATGAACAGGCATTTGTATTGGTGTGTTTGCTCCAGGGCCTGAGAGTGTCAGACTGCATCTGCTGTGGCTGCTCTCCTCCTGCCAACTCCTTTTTATAACATCTGAAACTAGCCAGGCCGATGTTGGTTTACACATGAAATGCTCAGGCCACTCAGCCCTGTGAGAGCAAACTGTCAGTCAGGCAGTGTAGGACCTTGAAGCGCTGACCTGCTTGCTGAACTCAGCTGAGCTGCATACCTCCTGTGCTGGGAGTAGAAGTAAGAGTACGATAAACTATCTTCATGTCTTTTAATCCTTCTTTCACTGAAACTGAAAATGCAGTTTTATTTCTCCTCATATTGTGAAATGTTAGAGAAGAAGGCAACATGGCAAGTGTTCATAATGCAGTTGTTTGACTTCATTTTTAGCTTCGATTACTTTACTGTATCATCATACACTGTCTACTATTTTTGTCTTAGATCTTTCCATGTGAATAGTTTTGTTATTTGTCCAAATTTTTAGATATCACTGCAATGAATGAAAAGGTAAATCATCTACATTGCTGGAACCACTTGAGGTAAGGAAGGAAATGTGGATTTTAGGAGTGATTTTGGTAAACTGATGTGTTTTTCTTTTTTTCTTTTTTGGTGGGTTCTTTAGGAGTTCTTAGTTCAGTTAGTAGCTCAGTATAAAATGTAGTGTTGTGCTATTATTGAAAGTACTAATGATACTGACAGCTGTTTTTCAAATTATATAATACACTTCTGGAGCTAATATTTACTTTAGCCCTGATATATTGTTATTGTTTAGTCCCTTTATCCCACTTACCCAATTCATCTTTTGTAAAAGAAGTTGTTTAAAATTTTGGGAAAGAACATTAATTGCTTTCTTTCATGGAATGAGATGAGAAAACAGATACTGCATGTGTTCTAATACACAAACAGAAATGCAAAATAGACATCACGGTGCCGTATCATCATGCTGATACAAAGGCTTCAAATTTTATGCTCACCAGCTATAAATCTGCTAATAAAGGATAAAATCCATCCATTATTTACACACCGCTTGATCCTCGTTAGGGTCACGGGGGAGGGCTGTGGAGTCTATCCCAGCTGACGTAGGGTGAAGGCAGGGGACACCCTGGACAGGTGACCAGTTCTATCACAGGGCCACACATAGAGACAAACAAGCACACACATTCACACCTGACATTTTAGAATCACTAATTAGCCTCAGCATGTTTTTGGACTGTGGGAAGAATCCGGAGTACCTGAAGTAAACCCACACATGCACAGGGAGAACATACAAACTCCATGCAGAAGGATCCTGGCTGGGGATCTTCTAGCTGCAAGGTGAAATTGCTAACCACCGAACCACTGTGCAGCCCCTAATAAAGGATATAGTGTCAGTGAAAAAAACACCACATTTCTGCATTTTTGTTTGCACACAGATTTCGTAATTAGGTATTAGAGGTGATGTTTTGGCAAGCTGGAGCCCAGCTAACAGTTTCTCCTTGCTTCTAGTATTTATCCTAAGCTTTGGTAACCATGTTCTGACTCCATTAACATAAGACTGATATTCAGCTTCACACTTCACTCTCCTAAAGAAAGTAAATAGGCATATCTTCCAAAATATTGAATCATTCCTTTAATCTATTAACGCTTGCTAGCAGTCTTAAAGTGACACACTTGTATTAAACACTAACATAATAATTAATAGTTAATTTCTAGTAGTTATAAGAATGCAATTTTACAATTTCTAGCAGTTTCCATTGAACATATGTTATGTTTTGAAAGGTGAATAAGATTTTTACGTGAATAAGTACAAGATGATTATGTTGATGCAACAGATATCTTAACAGAAATATCAGTCTTTCTATCCCAATGTCATTTTGCCATAATTGAGCAACCGCTTGGTTAATTGTCTGTGTGTGTGTGTGTGTGTGTGTGTGTGTGTGTGTGTGTGTGTGTGTGTGTGTGTCTGTTGTGTGTGTGTGTGTGTGTGTGTGTGTGTGCGTGCGTGCATGCGTGCGTGCACATGTGTGTTCATCATAATTTTTTTTATTGAAGGAAAAATGCTGTCCAGCCCCACCTAGTAATTGTCCCCTTAGTCTACCACATGTCAAATTCATTTGAAAATCGGGTTTAATTTCAGCCCTGTGATAGACTGGCAACCTGTCCAACCCTATGTCAGCTGAGATAGGATCCAGCCCCAAAAGTTGGAACGTTTTGGAAGACATAGGTCTGTTACATCTGGTATACAGCTAATGCTGAATTCCACAAGAAGAACATGATACTAACAGTGAAACATGGTGCTGGTAGTGTGATGGTTTAGGGCAGCTTTGCTTCCACAGGACCTGGACGACTTGTCATAACTGATGGAACCATGAATTCTGCTCTCAATCAGAAAATCCTCCTGGAGAATAGCCACCATCAGTTCATGATCTAAAACTCAAGCACAAATGGATTATACAGCATGACAAAGACCCAGAGCACACAAGCAAGTCCTCATCTGAGTAGCTCAAAAACAACATTAAGATTTTGGAGTGATCAAGTCAAGGTCCACACTTCAAACCTATAGAGATGCTGTGGCAAGACCAGAATAGGGCAGTTCGTACTCTGAAAATCATCTAATGTGGCTGAATTAAAACTATTCTGTAGAGAAGTGTGTTCCAAAAATTCTTCTATGGTGATGTACAAGACTGATCACAAGCTGTAACAAATGTTTAACTGCAGTTGTTGCTGCCAAGAGTGGCCCAAACTGTTATTAGGTTTAGGCAGGAAATAAATTTTTCCCAGGTCTGACACAGGTTTTCAATACATCTTCACTAAATCATCATTTAAAAACTGTAGTTTGTGTTGTGTGGATTGTCTCTGTCTAATGTCAAATAAATATAAACATTTGTTTAATGATTTGGAATATTTAGATAGATAGATAGATAGATAGATAGATAGATAGATAGATAGATAGATAGATAGATAGATAGATAGATAGGTAAGAAACTGTCTTAGAAGCTGACTCTGGTGAGTCTCAGTGGTGACACAGAGCCAGATGCAGCAGATCACCCCAAACCACTGAACCTTACAATTGCCACGTTTACATGAAGTTTTTTAATTCGGAATTATTAATTCGGAATTAACTCATTCGGAATTAAAGTTTTGTGCTTCGCGTTTACATGGAAATATTTTTCAATTTCAATTCAATTTTATTTATATAGCGCCAATTACAGTCAAATTGTCTCGAGACGCTTTACAGAACCCATATGCCTGACCCCCAGAGCAAGCCAAAAGGTGACAGTGGCAAGGAAAACACCCTTTTAAAAGGGAAAAAAACCTCGAGCAGAACCCGGCTCTAATGTGGGGGACCCATCTGCCTGCTGGCCGGGCAGGTTGAGAGGGACAGAAGGGGGGGGGGGGGGGGGGGGCGGGCACAAGGACCATAAAAAACACAGTATAATACATGCATGATAAGACAGATTATACATGCAAAGTACAACTAACATTGAAACTAATTATAGTTTACTGCTATGGTGTACAGCTCTGGCATTAAATATACTACATATATAGCTGGTGGTAAATTCAAAAATATGTAGATGAGCAAGTCAAGTATAGTAAGGGCAATGCAGAGTAGACCGGTGGAAATGGGCAGCTGGAGGTGGGAGAACAACCACACATCTGAAGCATCCAGCTCTGGGACCAGGGACACTCGGAGAAAGGACACAGAAAGAAACAGAGTGAGTGTAATGCAATAATGGTATATATACTAAATACATAGGTAGTTAGAGAAGGGCTCAGTGCATCAAGAGAGGTTCCCCAGCAGCCTAGGCCTATAGCAGCATAACTAGGGGCAAACTAAAGGGACGTCAAGAGGGGAAGTCAGTTGTGCAAATGAAAACACCAGCTCACCCCCTCAGGGTCCCCCAGTCAGCCCTAACTATAAGCTTTGTCAAAAAGGAAGGTTTTAAGCCTGGTCTTAAAATTAGAGAGGGTGTCCGCCTCCCGAACCCAAACTGGGAGCTGGTTCCACAGGAGAGGCGCCTGATGACTGAAGGCTCTGCCGCCCATTCTACTTTTAGAGATTCTAGGAACAACAAGTAAGCCTGCAGTCTGACAGCGAAGAGTTCTGCTAGGATAATATGATATATATATTAATTCCGAATTAAGGTTTACTTGGACTGCACGTTTATCCCCTTCCTTAATTCTGCTTTAACGCTTAGGCGTTGGAAAGGATTCTGATTGGACAGGGAGTGGACATGACGTATCCCTGTTTACCGGAAGAAAACAAACTCCATTTGCCGTGGCATTTCTTTTCTCCAACAACATGGAGGAACAACTAATAAGCATGCTTTTCGCTTCGCGTTTTATTGTCATTTTAAAACAGCAACTCAACAATGGCGTACAACTTCTGTTGCGTCACTTGAGAAGGAGAAGAGAGATAGAATACCGGAGAAGGGAGGCAGACGACCAAGCTGTGTACGTTGCTATGTCATCGCTACGTGAGGAGCCAAGCATGCGCAGAATGACCGGAATTAACTAAAGCGGAATTAACTGTATACATGAATAGAACGTATACAGGAATTAGTTTATTCGGAATTAACATCGGAATAAACCAGGTAGTTTATTCGGAATTAAGTTTATTCCGAATTAACTTTTTAATTCGGAATTGAGTGTTTATGAGGAGATTTTAAAGCGGAATTAACTTTAATTCCGAATTAAAGAGGAATTAAAGGTCTCATGTAAACGTGGCAACTGTCAGACAGTCCTGAAATTCTTATCTCTGACACATACCACTCTGTCAGGGATCAGCTGTTGACAGATAGAGAAAACAACAGAGAGGGAGACTTAGGGGTGAGGTTGTGGAGGAAAAGTGTTTGAGTGGAGTAGATGCATTGCATCTCATTTTGTTCCTGTGCCCTCTCACTTCACTTATAGGAGATTGGAAAAGAACACAAAAAAGTAAGGGGACCAATAAATGAGTGAGTGCTGTTTTAGGAATGAACCCCCAATGATAAGTGCGTGTTTGTGTGTGTGTTGGTGATATGTCAGATCTGCCTGCTGGTTTTCAAGGGGAATGGCAAGGGCTGTAATACAGTTTGAAGTGGGGTGAGCTTGGGGAGTGGGGTTGTGTTTAGCCCCCAGCCCAACAGCAGGCCGACTCACAGGTCATTGAACTCTCTTCTCCATTCTTCTCCACACTCCTTTGCAACCTCCCCTCCCTTCTCCCACTTTCACCCACGACTCCCCCTCAGCTGCACTTACCTCCTCCTCTTCCTCAGGCTCCCGTCGGTAAAGATTACCCAGGAGAGAATATCTGAGGTCAACAGATAAACAAAAGCTCAAGAGAGGCACAGTAAATCGCCCCCCCCCCCTCCCTTTTATGGTAAGGACTGTGTTTAGTTCTGCACAGTTAAGTCCATCACATGGACACTGAAAGCCCAGCTAAGCTCAACAGAGACATACCTACAGGGGGCTGCGCTGTTGTAGAGAGGATGCAGCAGAATTTTGAATTGATGAGATATGCAAACCGATGCATATTCTACTAGGGCTTAGTCCTCCTATCTTGTTTAAGGCTTACAAAATTGTTGTGAAATTGTGGGAAGATTTTCAAAATTATCCCCAAATGCACTGATGTACTTCAAAAGTGACATCAAAATACTTTGATTCAACACATATATCTTTCAAAGTTGGTAATATTTGATTTAAGTGCCTTTAGCATTCATGTAAACAACACAGATGTGACCAAAGCGGCGTGATGCCGGTCTTTGATCCCAGCGTCTCTGCTTTGATCTAGCTCAGAGTAAAACATGTATTTTCCGAGGGGGAATACAGGAAGGCACCACAGTGAAATGGCCCCAGCAGCATTAGCCAAACATCAACTTATGTTGTGGATTTAAAGTGCCAACACACAGCCCGACAAATTAACTAAACATACTTAGTCGTCTCACATGTATGGGGCAGCATTCCCCGTAAGCTTCTGCTCATCTACTAATGCATTTATAGAGCCCCCTTGCACCGCATTTAGAGATTAATGTAGAAAGGTTGACACGGGTTATGCTGATAGCCTATTTGTACAAGTAGAAACTGGAAAGAACTTGGGCCACTGAGCTAATACATCTGACCTTCATGACACCTCCACTGACAAGAGCGGGATTTTTACCACCAGTGCAGTCGCAAATAATTTGTGCTAATTGGCTTTGAAGGCAATTACTGCAGAGAGAAGACACAGAAGAGGAATGCTGGGGAGAAAGTGGTGCAGGATGAAATGCATATTGATGGTTAGCATCAAAAGCAGGCCTCTTTGAAGTGGCGCTGTGGTGTCAGCATGTGATGGGAGAGCTGATAGAAGAAACTGGACAGGAGACATGTTCTACTTAAGAACATGGCTGGCTTCTAGAAAGAGTCAACTCCTCCACAGCAGTGTGTGTGTGTGTGTGTGTGTGTGTGTGTGTGTGTGTGTGTGTGTGTGTGAATATACATTTTTGTCTATGCACTGAGGAGAGACTGTGTACATACAGTACATACTTTAAGTAAATCTAAATAAAAGCAGGTCAGAGTATCATTTTGGAAATAGTTATCACTTAAATTAACAGTCCTCCTCCAGTCCTTCACTTTACTATTGTCCCCGTTTTAAACAGACAGTGAGTGGTGAAGCCTGGTAGAGGTGACTGAGGGATCTAAACTGAGAACTAGTATGTTTAACATAACCTCTTATTAAGGAAAACTGATGAGACTGTGAGAGCTCATGGAATGGATGCATTATCTCTTAGTCTGACATAACCAGATCTAACTACACAGAGCTGTGTTAGCATTGGAGAATGATCTGGCTGCTCTTCACTATCATTTTACTATAGGTCAAAAATGCTCTTGCTTGTTTGTAATTATTTAAACCACTGTAAGCCAAGGATTCAGCAAATGGCTTGTTTTGGTGGAACGTGCTTGGAAAGTAAAAGTTTTTCCATAAACAAACATGGGCAAACATGCTAGAGTGTCACTGTTGGACAACAAATATAAACTTCTTCTTTTTCTTTTTCTCTTACATTATAAAATACTGTAAAAAAAATCCTACACAATAGCATATTGTTATATTTGTTCATAGCCATATTTGTTCAAAATCAATTCTGAAGAAGTCTTTCAGTAAAGAAGCTCCATGTGAACAGCAAATTCTGTGCTGAAAAGCACTTAGTCAACTCTATCTCTAATATTCAAGTATGCATTTTAGTGTAGGATTTCTGAAAAGTGCAATACTTTATACTTTTCAGCTGTGCACTCTGCATTGTACGCATAAGGTGAAAATGCATGCAAATGACTAGAAATATGAAAGGCTAATCTGTTGAATATATCCATAGAGTACATGAATGTAAACAAGCATTTTTTTTTTTAAAATTCAGTCTCTGCATCTAGTAAAAGTTCAAGTTTTTACTCCACACTGGAGCACAATGGTGACACATTTTTTTTAAATGTGAAACTCACAAGTACTGCCACTGCTATTGTGGCTTGGACCAAAAATAAAAAATAAATAAAAATAAAAACCTGTTTTCCACTAACAATATTTATCACTGTCATTTTAGGTGCCATTGTCTGTCCTTTATCAGTGTTGTGTTTGTTTTGTGGGGCATGGACCGATTTACCAGCCGTCAGCATCTGTCACTCTGACTCAGTGGCTATACTCTGCTGTAGTCGGTAATTTCTCTTAACTTTTATTTCTTGCCCATGGAGGGCAATAACAGTCCATAAACTCAATGACAGCATGGCTGTGCAGTAAGAGAAAATTAGTGTTCAACAAAAAGAAAGCTGAAGTGTGTATATGTTTGTGTGCCTCTGTATGCGTGAGCGTGTCAAAGACCGTGGTTTACTCTGGAGCTGTGAATGTACCTTCCCTCTGGGCAGAATATGAGTCTTAGCTTTACAGTGAACACGATAATTTCCCATTGTGACCCCTGATAGGCAGGGTCAGTACAATATTACTATCATACTGTCCACCATGGGCCAGCCTGGGGAGAGGTGGGTTTTTTTCAATGCTTCTCCTTGCAGACTGAATGTGAATCCAATTACCCGCTTTGTCTCTGGCCAGTGTGCAATTCAAGATGCATAGTGGGGAAATGCTGGACAAGGAAGAATAACACCACTGTCATTGCAGTTTCACAAGCTATCGTAAATAGTTTTCTTTTTTCACTTTAAATATTTGGAGAAGAGATATAATTATATGATTTTGATCATTTTAGTTTGGTTAAAATTTCTAAGTTGTTATTATAACAATAGTGTTGATGTGCTGACAAGTGGCTGCAATATGTACTTTTAATTAGTTTGCCTATGTATTTAATATATACCTGGAGTAATATAAAGTGCTGTATACTGACTATAAGGAAAATCAGTCCAATCATTTCTAGAAGCAACCAAAATAGTCTTCTTGAGTGGTAAAGTCTTGCACACTGAACACATAACTAATACCGAAAGAGGTTACTATATTATCTTTAAGATAGTAGTTCATTACAGTATCATAGTGTCATCATATGTGAGTCAATAAGTCAAAAGAAATGTCAGAGTAGAAATGCTAGAGAGAAATTTGAAATATTTAGGGAACTACTTAGACACAATGAATTTAGCCTACCAACAAGTATTGTACATCCAAAACCTCATATATCTTGAGTCTCCAATTGTCCAAACTAATGCCAGTGAATTACCCTGACATGTTCCTTCATTACTGTGCACACACACTGCAGTTTATTTTACTACATATACTATGTGCTGCCCGAAGAACTTACTAAAAAAACAAATGTTTACTGCTCTGTACCCAAAAATAGTCCTAAACTAATACACTTTTTTCCTGTGGTTTGAGTAACATTTGCCAACATCAGCAATACTCAGGAATTAGTGGGACCAATACAAGGTACCACTGGTGTGGGACAACAAACAGGATAGAGATATCAGACAATATGGCGAGGTAAACTGAAACAGATAGTCGATTCTGACCATTTCATGTGATTTGTTGATAATAAGAGAAGTGCAGTGTTTTAATATGCAGTCCAACAACCTAGTCTTGCATAAGTTTTACAAAGGGTGGAGGACTACAAGTAGTTTTCAACATTTCAAATAAAAAAGATGGGACCATGCATTTATTCATATAGAAAAGCATCAATCTAGTTTTACAACCTTCTAAATGCTTGATACAGTACATATTTAGCTCCATTTTAAATATTTACTAAGAATAGTGCAGGCACAGTGTTAAATATAGGATAGTGCGTGTTAAAACAGCATGCCAGTAATGATTGCAAAACAGTAACTTCAGGTCTATTTAAATTTTTTCTCACTATCCAACATGCTCTATGGAGGCACTTCTTTGACAAGTGCTCTGAATATGTCGTGCCTTACAGCAAAGTAAATATCACAGGCTGATGGTTCTGCAGCCGCCTCTCTCTGACCCAACTTATTGATTTCCCCCCTTCTGAAAAATACATTTGAAAAATGCCCTAAGCTATCTGAGACCGCTGAGGGCCTTGACACACACTAGCTAGTCTTGGAGCCCCTTGGGTGTTTCATGGGACCCCAAGCAGCTCTGGCAGGAGGAGAGGTCAGGGGTTATCCTGTCAGGCCATGTCTTGCAGGTCCCCCTCCCTTGATACTGACATTCAAATAAATATCCAAAACCCCTCCATCCCAACCCCACCTGCAACGATGCAACATGAAAGAGGGCAGAGCTGTTACTTCTGGTTACCACAGCAAATGAGCACCACCTCTCTGTTTATATTTTACTCCTCCTCCCCCTCTTCCTTCCTCCAGCACTAGTTTTTATCAGTCTGTCCTGCCTCCGCCTGACTCACTCCTTTGATTTCCTACTGTCTTTCCTCCCTGCGTCTAAAGAAACTGTTCTTGGATGGCCAGTCTTCCCTGACAGAAGAGTAGAGCTGGGTCCCTCTATCTAAACTTACATCAGATCTATCAGTGTCACAAACTGGAGATTTTATCTGTCTCTAATTATCTATTAAGGAAGAAAACACATTGTGGGATTCAGATATATTTGTTTACAGTATTTTAATCCACTGTTGAAGCCTATTGAAATCTATATTTGTTCTAACTTTATACTTGCACATGTTTTAGCCGTAGTTTAGAACCCTGCATGGGGCTCAAATCCAGCCTGTAGTCATAAAATCTGACCCCGCAGCGTGTGACTGGTACTACCAATTCAGAGAAACCAAGGCTATATTTTTGGTAAGTTCAACCATTACTGACTATATCTGTTGTTTGTATCTACTTGCAATACATGCTACATATTCAGTCTGTAAGTCAGATGACAGTAAGAGTAGTATATATGGACATGCGTACATATGAGTATGTGAAACAACATTTTGGGCCCTTTAGGCTCCTATTGGTCAACATAACACATAGACTTTATGTAAAAGATTGATGTAGCAACCTTGATGACATACATTGGTTTGTGAACCCTTGAGTTTGGTGTCTCGCCCCCACCATGTGGGTCTTTTGAAACTGGACGTAGGGAGTGAGGAGAACAAGTATGCTACTGTAGTATGCCAATCACAAGGACGCCATGGCCTGCTTTATCATCTGTTTTACTCTGAATAGGACCATCAAAGCAAAGTGTGCCCCCTTCCCATTTTAAGCACGCTGTAATCCAGCCTCTGCTGAAAAAACACAATCTTGACCCCACCCTTCGAATTAGTTATAGGCCTATCTCTAAATTGCCGTTTGTCTCTAAAATGCTGGAGAAGGTTGTTGCCATGCAGCTTACAACTGCTGTAGATGTATACGGCATGTACGACCCATTCCAATCTGGCTTTCGTAAACTGCATTCAAAAGAATCAGCCTTTGCTAAAGTCACTAATGATATTCTAATGGTAGCAGATGATGGCAAATGCTTGTTATTAGTACTTCTTGACCTCAACTCAGCTTTTGACACTGTGGATCATGGTATCCTGTTAGATAGGCTAAAGTAGTTGGTGGGTATTTCAGGATCTGCCTTGGACTGGTTCTCATCCTACCTTTCTCACAGGAGGTTGTCTGTTTTGGTGGACCAGTTCATGTCTCATACAGCCCCCCTGTCTTGTGGTGTCCCATAGGGTTCTGTTCTGGGTCCAATATTGTTCTCACTTTATGTGCTGCCTCTTGGTCAGATAATTAGCCGATTTAGTGGGATCTCTTATCAATTGTATGCTGATGACATTCAACTATATTACTCTTTCAAACGAACGAACCAAAGAGAGCAACAAATTATCAATCATAAATGACTGTTTGCAGGGCATTCAAATCTGGATGTCTGACAACTGCCTTCAATTAAATACAAGCAAAACTGAAGCTCTTACACTTGCCCCTGACAAATGGACACCATCCTTTAACCAGCATATTGGGCCATTAACAGACTGTGTTAAACCATGCATTAGAAATTTAGGTGTGATTTTTGATCAGTGTCTGACAACCATGTCAGCCACCTAACACATTCCTGTTTTTTTCATCTGCACAACATAGCTAAGTTAAAATCCATGGTATCCAAACTGGAACTGGAGATGATTCTACATGTTTTTACTTCATCCCGTTTAGATTATTGTAATGCCCTTTTTACCTGTTTCGATCAATCCTCTCTTAACTGTCTTCAAATGGTCCAAAATGCAGCTGCTCATCTTTTAACAGGAACTAACTGGAGATCCCACATCACCCCAGTCCTTTCCTGTCTTCACTGGCTCTCAATCAGTTTCCGTGTACACTTTAAAATACGGGTGCTAACTTTTAAGGGTTTACATGCCCAATCACTACAGTATATTTCCGATGTCCTTCACCTGAGCGCCCCAAGCTCTATAGCTCTCAGGCCAACAAAAATTACTTGTTGTCCCTCGTTCCAAGTATAAAACCCGTGGTGACTGTGCTTTCCAAGCTCTCGCACCAAAACTGTGGAATGCTCTTCCTCTACAGCTGAGAGCAGTTCACTCCTGTGAAGCTTTTATTAGGCAGCTCAAAACTTTTTTTTTCTGACAGGCTTTTACTTGATCTGTAACTGCTTTATTTTTAGTTTTTTATGCACTGTATTTTAGCTGTTGCTCCCTTATTTTAACAATTTATTACCCTTATCATTATTGTTTTTATTTTAATCCTTGTTTAACTATTGCTGTACAGCATTTTGTGATTTTGTATCTGTGAAAGATGCTATATAAATAAATTTTACTGACTTATTTATTTACTTACAATGCATACATCTTCCTCTCCAGATAGCTTAGGGCGAGCTTCTATTATAATAAAAAAAAAAATTAATGACTTGGCACGTGTACTGAAAGCTA
Source organism: Amphiprion ocellaris (assembly GCF_022539595.1). Classification (NCBI taxonomy): domain Eukaryota; kingdom Metazoa; phylum Chordata; class Actinopteri; family Pomacentridae; genus Amphiprion; species Amphiprion ocellaris. Next base: position 29,926,015 of record NC_072766.1, on the reverse strand, counting down.
AACTTTTCAGCTGATGCAACAGGTATTAAGTAATATGAACCAGAATTAATACTTACTTCTCTCCAGAAGCTGTAGATTTTAAGAGTTTATACCAGGCAATTGATAAGTTTTTTGTGGACATCCATGAGTTTCAAATAGATGAATGACACCTTTCCTTGTAAGTAGTGTATAGAAGAAGTGAATCATTTCCTAACATGTCCTCCAGTGAGCATCGTATAACACATTTTTTTTTTTGCTCCATAGCCAGTAAATCCGCAAAAGGTGCCTTGTGCTCCCCGTTTGTATGTGTTCTCATAAATGTTGCATTTCTATATTTAGGCGTGTTTCCTTTTATGTTTTTGTTTTTGCTCTTGTGAATGCTTTGTCCTGAGAAGAGGTCCACCATAAGTTAAAGTTTTAGAGCTCATTAGTCTGTGGAGCACATTATATTCAGGACATACTCTGGAACAAAGTCTTCTCAAGCGTTCTTAATATACTTGCATTTAAAGAATATGCTGTGCGTGCGTTCAAGTCTGTCCTAACAAGAAAAATCTAAATCTAAATCAGTTGTTTCACAAAGTACCCTAAAAAGAACATTAGTTTATATTGAGTGGCAAAGTCAGAAATCTGTTATGGGACAAAGGAGGACGTCATTTCATGTATCATATGAGTCATCTCTATATATCCATCTGTAGGCATGCTGGAACATCACATTGTGTAGAGTATTGTATGAATCCTAATTCATACATTAAAATATATGGCCAAGTATACTGCTGATAGGTGTTTTATGACCTTTAATTATAATATCTGATTTATATACACCATAAACTATTCCTAAATTATTTTAAATAATATATTGTATGGCTAAAAGTGTTGTCAGGCTATAAAACGTCAACTGTCTTGTATTATATGTTGTTGCTGTGCTCCATTTCTGTGACCTTTAATAATATCTACAGCACCTGTAACACCATGCAAGTTGGCAGCTTGAGGGAGAGGTAGTCTGTTGTATGAAGTTTATGTATTGACTGTGCCATCTACAGGTGGTAGATTGATATATTTGATTGACTTTACAAAGGGAGGTGAGCAATTGGACTGTCTGTCCAAAGTCATTAAGTTGTTTTCTACATGACTGTGTCAGAATTTACATGTATTGATATTTGTGGTTGGAGAAGCATGACAGGACAGTGTGTACATTAGTAAATCAAGTAAAATACAGAACACAGATATCATGAAATGCATTGACGTCTGAGGTTGACAATAGAATAAAAATGGTTACTTAAATGATGTAGAATAATAAAAATAAATGGCACTACAGAAATAAATAGAACTAATTGAGCTTTTAGAAGGGATAATTTTGACTGATTTGAAAAAAAGAGGTTTGGAAGAATCCTGTTATTTTAAGAATGTCAATTTTCACTTCACTTTTCACTAATTTCTTCCTCAAAAGTCCTGTTAAAGTGATACAAATTCCTTTAGACTGATTATACTCATTATACAGTATTTTCATATGGTACTGTTAGTCATGAAAATACAGTTACAAGTATTTGTCATATGGGTTTTCACTTGATGGAAAGATGGAATACAATGAGCTTAATTTAGTATGAAATGTACACAGAGATACAATACAAATGTAAACTAGAAAAGCACTCATAGAGCGCAGTACTCCGCCAAAGTTGTCCATTCCCCCATATGGCATTGTCAAAAATGCAGCATTTTTTTTGTAGAAATGTAGCATTTGTTTATTAGTTATTGATGATCAGAAATCATGGCAACATAGAATGTGGACATTTAAATTTAAATGTACCCACAAACAAAATTACTTTGCGGTGAACACAGGCACGTGTTATGCATGTGTACATTAGATACGGATACCGAATCGCATTATCTAAATATGTAGCATATAGTGGGAATTGATGGGACTCTGAAACACCCCCACAGTTTAATCAATTGTCCCTTGTATGATTTCCAACTGATAAGTCCCGATTAGTCCGCAACGGTCGATTTGTAGTAGGATTGCAATCATGTGATCATCAGGCAGCTGATGCAGTGTTCACTTGTTGTCATAGTTACAGTGACGCTGTGCCGCTATCTTGCAATGATAAAGAAATCTTTAACAAATTCGTGGATCCGGACTATAAGCTGCATCACTGCCAAATCTAATCACTTGATCCTTGTGTCATTTCTGCCCTTCTCTGAAAATTTCATCCAAACTCATTTTGAGTAAAGTTGCAAATAGACAGACAAACCAACACCAATTGTTTATTACAGTGTTTTTATTACCACAGCACATTCCTTAGTAATAAAAGGAGCCTTACAAAAAGCATAGTGAATTTTTAAAAAAAAGTAAAATTAAAGACTGATCGAAAACAAATAAAATTGACAACAAACAAATGAGAAACTGTACTTGAAGGGAAAAATAAACAATATAGTAATAGTACTTCAAAAAATGTTCAATTTGGAATTCTTTAAATATTGTAAACAAGATACACATTTATAAAGCTATAGGGAAACTATTCTAGTGTCTCAACATGTATCAAGAGAAAGTGGTATCTTTAGTTCTGGACCAAAAAAACTGTTAATGATTATAATGTGTCTTGTTGTCGATGTTGATGTGTGGTTTGGAAAGACTAAAACTCATCTTAAAACAAATAGTGGGTTTTAGTGTGGCCATAATATCAGCACACATTATCTAGACCTAGTCACAGGTGTTTGATCAAGTTTCAGGAAATGCTTGTAGACTGTGCATCACAGTAAGCTATAGGAAACAAAAATATGCTTTTTTTTTTATTACAAAAGTAAGCGAGCATAAAATAGTCTTAAATGAAATTGTAAATAGAAAGGGTGTGACTATGGCAATGTAGTTTAAATAGTTACAGGAGAATCAAATTTTATCAAAGGTTCAATTTCAATTCAGTTACGTTTAATTTATATGGTACCAATTTACAACATATGTCATTTCATAGCATGTCACACAGTGAGGCGAAGACGCTGTAAATTTTAAAAAGAGAACCCAGCAGTCCAAAGTTGCCCTTGGATTCCCTGTCAGCAAGAAGTTGGGGACAACCTTTGATGGGAAGGAGAAAAAAAAGTCACACAGAACCAGGGTCAGGGCAGGCAGTCATCTACCACAACCGGTTGGGGTGAGAGTGGGGATGAGGGAGTTGGGGGATAGCAAGAGGGGTTGGGGGTAGATGGAGAACAGACAAAATGTACAAACAGAACAATTAACAATTTGGAGGTCCATGAAGCCTGGAGGTCTGTGCTTGTAAAACCTACATTGAACCAATTTTCCTTTTGCAGAAACGCGCCATTCGAGTCATAAATGGAAGTGGGTACAGGGCCCATACAAATCCAATATTTATACAATTAGAAACATTAAAATTTAATGAATTGGTAGAATATAACCTCCTCAAAACTATGTATAAAGCTCACCAAAAAGTATTACCAGACAACTTACTAAATAGATTCAGAAAGCGAGAAAGCAGATACAAATTAAGAGGAACTGAAGTTTTTTCAACCCCAGAGTATAGAACAAAACCAATGGAAAGATGTATCTCAATTCAAGGAGTCAGTCTGTGGAACAATCTAGATGAGAAAATTAAAACTTCCAAGTCCATTTTTATTTTTAAGATGAGTCTAAAAGCTTCATTACTGAAAAAATATGACACTGCTGTGTAGCAGCAAACTTGCTTTATGGTTTTGCTGAATTTATTGACAGATGGCTGTGTTCAACAGCATAATTTGACAATGACTTGTCAGTGATTTTATGATGATAGGGGGCAGACTTTATAAGTATTTTACTTCCTTCTGCCACCCTTTCATTCAAATATTTTTCTTTTTTGTATATGTATTTATGTTGTATTTGTTTTTGGTGAATGAATGAAATAAACAAAACAAACAAACAAAAAAAAAAAGCCAGTGACTCCAGATCAGAGACATGTAGCCACTTGTTTTATGGCTCTTATCCAGGTTGTTTTCTCCTGACTAGATCCTGGCTTGTGTTGCATCTACTCTCAGATGTACATCACTTTGGATAAAAGTGTCTGCAAATAAAATTGCACAACTGTAGAATTCTGTAGCTCCAGATCCAGAGACACCCACAGAGAGAACAAGCACAGGACCTTTAGGAGACACAAAGTTAGTGACATATAATGGTGGTATATAACTGTATGGAGGAAAGAGAGAGGAGAGCAGAGGAGGGGAGCATCAAGGAAAGTCCCTAAACCTACAGCAGCATAACTAAAGGACCTGCTCCTGAGCAGTCCTAACTATAAGCTTTATCAAAGAGGAAAGTTTTAAGCCAAATCTTAAAAGTAGAGAGGGTGTCTGTCTCCAAAACTGGGAGGTGATTCCACAACAGCAGAGCTGATAACTGAAGGCTCTGCCTTTCATTCTACTGCTGGAAAGTCTGGGAACCACAAGTCAACCTGCAGTCTGAGAGTGAACAGCTCTGTTAGGATGACATGGTACAATAAGGTCTTTAACATAAGATGGAGCTTGGTCATTTAAGGACATATCCTGGACAAAAATAGCTTCAAGGTTCCTCACAGTAAAACTGGAGGCAAAGGCAATGCCATCCAGAGTAACTATCTGGCATGACAGTGTGTTTCTGAGGGACTAAGGGCCAAATATAATAACCTCAGGTTTGTCTGAATTTAAATGAATACAATTACAAGTTATCCAGGCCGTTTTGTCATTCAGGCATGCCAGGATTTTGAATAACTAAATGGTTTCATTTGGCTTTATAGATAAATATAACTGGATGTCATCTGCATAACACCTGAAACTTGCATGTTGCATGCAGTGTTGCCTAATAATATTGCCTATGAGGTGCATGTACAAAGTAAATAATACTGATCCTAACATAGAACCCAGTGGAATTCCATAACTAACTCTGGTGTGGGTGGAAGAATCATCATTAACATCAACAAACTGGAATCTGTCTGATTAATAATATTTAAACCAATCTGTGGTTCCTTTAATCCCAATAACATATTCCAATCTCTGTAATATGATGCTGTGATCAACCATATCAATGCAGCACTGAGATCCAGCAGAACAAGTGTAGAAACCAGTCCACTGTCTGAAGTTGTTAGAAGATCATTGGTGACTTTCTTGAGTGCTGTCTCTATACTATGATTACTTCCAGATTTATAGCCACATACACTATATTGCCAAAAGTATTCGCTCACCTGCCTTGACTCGCATATGAACATAAGTGATATCCCATTCCTAATCCATAGGGTTCAATATGACGTCGGTCCACCCTTTGCAGCTATAACAGCTTCAACTCTTCTGGGAAGGCTGTCCACAAGGTTTAGGAGTGTGTTTATGGAAATTTTTGACCATTCTTCCAGAAGCGCATTTGTGAGGTCACACACTGATGTTGGACCAGAAGGCCTGGCTCTGTCTCCGTTCTAATTCATCCCAAAGGTGATCTATCGGGTTGAGGTCAGGACTCTGTGAAGGCCAGTCAAGTTCATCCACACCTGACTCTGTCATCCATGTCTTTATGGACCTTGCTTTGTGCACTGGTGCACAGTCATGTTGGAAGAGGAAGGGGCCAGCTCCAAACTGTTCCCACAAAGTTGGGAGCATGGAATTGTCCAAAATGTCTTGGTATGCTGAAGCATTCAGAGTTCCTTTCACTGGAACTAAGGGGCCAAGCCCAGCTCCTGAAAAACAACCCCACACCATAATCCTCCCTCCACCAAACTTTACACTTGGCACAATGTAGTCCGACAAGTATGGTTCTCCTGGCAACCGCCAAACCCGGACTTGTCCATCAGATTGCCAGATGGAGAAGCGTGATTCGTCACTCCAGAGAACGCGTCTCCAGTGCTCTAGAGTCCAGTGGTGGTGTGCTTTACACCACTGCATTCGACGCTTTGCATTGCATTTGGTGATGTATGGCTCGGATGCAGCTGCTCAGCCATGGAAGCCCATTCCATGAAGCTCTCTGCGCACGGTTCTTGAGCTAATCTGAAGGCCACATGAAGTTTGAAGGTCTGTAGCGATTGACTCTGCAGAAAGTTGGTGACCTCTTCACACTATGCGCCTCAGCATCCGCTGACCCAGCTCCGTCAGTTTACGTGGCCTACCACTTGGTGGCTGAGTTGCTGTCGTTCCCACACACTTCCACTTTCTTATAATACAGCTGACAGTTGACTGTGGAATATTTAGGAGCGAGGAAATGTCATGACTGGATTTGTTGCACAGGTGGCATCCTATCACAGTTCCGCGCTGGAATTCACTGAGCTCCTGAGAGCGACCCATTCTTTCACAAATGTTTGTAAAAGCAGTCTGCATGCCTAGGTGCTTGATTTTATACACCTGTGGCCATGGAAGTGATTGGAACACCCAATTCTGATTATTTGGATGGGTGAGCGAATACTTTCGGCAATATAGTGTAGGTCCCCCTGTGTAAAAGAGCTGGGTTCTCCTCAAGGTTTCTTCCCATTAAAAGGGAATTTTTTCTTGCCACTGTTGCCTTAGGGCTTGCCCTGGGGGTTCAGGCATATGGATTCTGTAATGGGGGGAGGGACGGGAGAAGAGGAGGGTGGAGAACAAGGACCATATAACACACAATTGGATACATGCATTATGAGATAGATGATACATACAAAGTATAAGCTAACACTGAAACTGATTCATAAGTTTACTCTCATGGTGTAAGGCTCTGGTATTAAATATACTACATATTGATGAAGAAATAACCCACATATTGCTACTACTGTCACATGTCACATGCCCCTTCATTCCATTTCCCACACTGTAATAAATTGCTGTAAAAATACAACATATTTTGTACAGTAATATACCGTTCTTTGTAAATACAGCTGAATACTGTAAATTCATGTGTTTTTAAAGAAGAAAATATTAACAGCAAGCTACCGTACAATCTTACAGCAGATTACAGTATTTTTCTGGTTTGGGTTGATTTGAGTGTGACTGTTGCTGCAGTCAGACCGTTACTCGTCTCGGCAGATCTTCCTGCATATCACCACACTTAGCAAACAGTCAACAAAAAGAAGTGACGAAATAGGCTTAAAATATTATGTATCGGTAATTTTACTCATTGCTGAGGGAAGAATTAGGAGCTGCTATAGGCCTAGGCTGCTGGGGGACCTCTCTTGATGCACTGAGTCCTTCTCTAACTATTTATGTATTTAATTTATATACCATTATTGCATTACACTCACTCTGTTTCTCCCTGTGTCCTTTCTCCGAGTGTCCCTGGTCCCGGAGCTGGGACTTTTAAGCAACCAAATCCAGCTAGGTTTGGTTATCTATCTCTGTTTGTCGTGTAATTGTCCATCAAATATACAATGTGATGCTCCACTGATCTGTTATCAAATATCCAAATGTACTTGTCTGCATTCGACCATTTGGGTAATTTCAAGTTTTAAAAAAGGTTTGTAGGATGTGTCATGTTGCTTTTTTCTCCACTTAGGAAAGGTAAATTTGCTTTTTATGCAAATGGCTGCAGAAATTAGATTTAAATGTGTATTGAACTAAACAGCTGTTCTAAGTGGAAGCCTGTGTTTTGCTTAATACTTTGAGTTTCATGTTTATTTTTTGTTTGTTTGTTTGTTTGTTTTTATTTAATGTGACAGAGTTTCATATTAAGTTCAAGGGATCTTTGCCTACCACACCTAATATAGTCTTTCTTTGTCATTTCGTTGTAGGCGCTTTCTTGGTATCAACCCTGAGAGGGCCAGCCAGGAGAAGGTGATGTTCGAGAATTCGGGGAAGCTGCTCCAGAAAAAGGCATCTACTGTAAATCCCCATGTAGTCACCCTGAAAAAAAGACTCATGGACTCTGAGTGGGACTTCATGTAAACCCACAGCACCTCTCCACACAGGACCTCACTTTGACAAAGGAAAAGCCCAGTCTGCAAGCAGATGTTCATGTTGTCATTTTAAGGTAACAAGTCTCAGTATTGGGTTGGGTTCAGTATAAAATACTTCAGTCTGGGATTTTATTTTACAACACTTGAATTACTTGAAATTTGTTAGCTGCTGAATGTGTTCAATGCAGGAGTTAAATAATTTAAATGATACATAGAGATCTTTTGTTACAGTTCAGGAAAAATGGAAACCAAACTCAGGGTACTTGGACGAGGACATGCAGAATGAGAACCTGTTCAGCATGAGGAAATGATTGTATGTTACTAAAATTTAATGGGTTAAATAAGTCAGTTTTTGAACTATGTTTGATACAGAGTTGGCTTTAATAAAAGCTTAATGTTGAAACGTCATCTCTTGTCTGAGCCATTTCTATGCTATGCTATTTCCTGGGGCTTTCATTTTGAGATGTGACATTTTAAAATCATTATTTTTTTAGCAATGTTATCATTTTATATCATCACATTCTCTGATATCAATTTTGCAGTAATAAATTATTTATGAAGATTACAGTACAAACAGTAGAATAACAGTATAATGGCACCAAAATACTGACAGTAATATACTGTAAGCATAAACTAAATAGCATAATACTGCAATATTTTTACAGTAATAAACTGTTGTTGTAGAATACGGTAGATTTACTGTAGAATAACAGTGCCCTACTGGCAACTTTTGCTGCCAGCTCTTTACTGTAAATTTACAGGGAAATTTCTTAGAGTGCATGGTTATCCACAATTCTTACATCCTGTGTTACCGTCTGCCATACCCCTGTCTTACCTTTGGTTATCACACCTTTGCTATTTGCAAGTGTTTTCCAGACTCTTTGATCCAATTACCCTTTTTTTCTGTTGTCTTCCCTTCGGTTACTGATTAGCAACTATAGGTAAATTAACCACTGTCTACCTTGGTATTTACTTATAACCCCCTCCCAACCCTTTTGATCCATCCTCTGAGATGTTCCCTTTGTCTTACCCTCTGTATTTGCATACAGCCCCTCCCTACCCTTTGATCCAACCTCTGACAGTCTGCCAACTTCTATCGCCACTTCATCAAGGACTAGAGCCACATCACTGCCCCTCTCACAGCGCTCACCTCGACCCTCAGAAAATTCTCCTGGAACCTGAAGACAGAGGTGGCGTTCCAGGGGCTCAAGACCCATTTTCACCTCGGCCCCCATTCTCATCCAGCCGGATCCCAGCCTCCAGTTCGTGGTCAAGGTTGATGCGTTTGACACCGGAGTAGGGGCAGTCTTATCCCAACGTTCCCCCATCGACAACAAACTCCACCCTTGTGCGTTCTTCTCCAGGAAACTGTCTGCGGCTGAGAGGAATTACGACAGCGGCAATCGGGAGCTCCTGGCAGTCAAGTTGGCGTTGGAGGAGTGGTGTCACTCGCTGGAGGGATTGGAGCAGCCGTTCCTGGTCTGGACGGATCACAAGAACCTCCAGTACATCCAGACCGCCAAGAGACTCAACTCCTGTCAAGCCAGGTGGGCCCTCTTTTTTGGTCGGTTTAATTTTTCTCTGTCCTATCGCCCTGGTTCAAGGAATCTCGGCTGCATGCCAAAGAAAGTATTTCTGAGGATCCAGAACCCATCCTCCCGGCCAAATACCTCACCGGCTTGACATGGGAGGTTGAGTCTGTGGTCCCCCAGGCCCAGGAACGGCAACCTGCCCCGGTGGAGGTCCCCCAAACGCCTTATTCGTCCCAGACACCGCCCGTTCCACTGTGCTCCAGTGGGCTCACTCCAGCCAGCTGACCTGCCACCCAGGGGTTTCTCGAATGCTCTCAGTGCTTCATCGCAGATTCTGGTGGCCCTCCATTGGAACGCGATACACGTAAGTACATCTCAGCCTGCTCCGTCTGTGCTCGAAATAAGACCTCGACCCAGCCTAGTGCTGGCCTTCTCAATCGTCTGCCTATTCCTAGACGACCATGGTCCCACATTGCCCTGGATTTCGTGACTGGCCTGCCCCCCTCCAACAGGAATACTGTTATACTGACTGTGGTCAACTGCTTCTCCAAAGCCACCCACTTCCTGCCCCTCCCCAAGCTCCCAACAGCCCGAGAGACAGCAGACCGCCTGGTGGCCCACGTGTTCCGGCCCCACGACATCCCCACAGACATCGTGTCTGATTGTGGACCCCTATTCACCTCACAGGTCTGGAAGGCCTTCTGCTCAGCACTGGGGGCCACGGTCAGTCTAACATCTGGGTTCCATCCGCAAAGCAATGGCCAGACGGAGCGGTTGAACTAGGAGATGGAGGCCGCTCTCCGGTGCACCGCCTCTGAGAACCCCAGCTCATGGACCGCTTGGATCCCCTGGGTGGAGTATGCCCATAACACCCTCCCCAACGCCTCCTCTGGTCTCTCTCCTTTCCACTGTGTTCATGGATATCAGCCACCCCTGTTCCCGGAGCTCGAGGAGGAGATCGCAGTGCCCTCCGTGGCTGCCCACCTCCATTGCTGTGCTAGGACCTGGCGCCGAGCCCGGGCTGCCCTGCTCAGAGCCTCCCGAAAGACCCAGGACCAGGCTAACCGCCACCACTCCGCTGCCCCTGTCTACTCCCCTGGGCAGAGTGTCTGGCTCCGGGCCAAGGACCTGCCTCTCAGGGTGGAGGCCAAGAAGTTGGCCCCTCGCTTTGTAGAGCCCTTTGAGGTCGAGGGCATCATTAACCCCTGCGCTGTCCGCCTGAAACTTCCCCGCTCCATGCCTCCCAGCTCAAACCAGTCCAGGAGAGTCCTTTGGCCCCCCTTTGCCTACACCACCACCACCCAGGACCCTGGACGACCATCCGGTGTACACTGTCAGGAGGCCTCTGGACGTGCGTCACGGAGGCAGGGGCGTCCAGTACCTGGTGGACTGGGAGGGCTATGGACCGGAGGAACGGAGCTGGATTCCCCGCCGGCAAATCCTGGACCCGAGCCTCATAGCAGACTTCCACCGCCAACACCCAGAGCGCTTCCACTTGTGTGCCAGGAGGTGCAAGTAGGAGGGGAGGTATTGTCAGGGCCTCCTCCTCAGCTCCTGCTTCAACTCACACCTGACTCCCTTCTGGCAGCAGCTGGCTGCAATTACCCATCAACCTCTTCACTCATCAGCAGAACTATAGGCAGCTGCAGCACAGCCCACCTGTTTCTCATTTCCACAATAAAAACCGGCTCCACACTCCACACCCTGCCAGATAGTCGCTTCAGCTTCAGCTGTTAGTGTTTTTGGCTCACTCACAGTTCTGCTCTGGCTCTTATGCTGTACCTGACCTGTGCTCTCCTCTGCCCAGAGTTTCCGCTGGCCGTGCTGCCTGGTTTTTTCCTGCCTGCTTACAAACACCTGTATTCACCTCTGGAGGAGGTCTCGGATCCTGTCTGCCTCTGCTCTGCCCTCGCTCCCCTGCCTCACTCTCCCAGGAGGATTGGTTCCCACCTGGCCATGTCCCCAGAACTGCCACAGCTGCTCTCCGCCGCTCACCAGCTCCAGCAGTGAGCGTCTCTGGACTGTCGATCCCCGGGAACCAGCCCGCCCCCCGTTCTCCCCTTTAGTGAGTTTTGTTAGTCAATTCCTCCTTACCCGCTTAGTTTATTCCTGGCTTTGTCACGTAGTTATTTTGCTCCTTAGTTAGTTAACACATCCTCGTTTAGCCCTCCTGTTAGGTATAATTTGTATTAAAATTAATCTGATTTCTTTTCCACCCGATCCTGTCGTGAGTCTGTGTGTTCTCTGCTTGGGTTCACCACTGCCCCGTGACAAATGATGAATAATGTGCTGTCCTGGCATTACAAAGAGCTTTTTTATAAATCACTAAACTATTTTTCCAAGCTACGTAAACTTCCTCTAAACTAGTGGAATGCCACTTCCTTTCCAGCTTTTGCGAGGCCTGCTTTAAAGTCTGCAGCTGGGATTTATACCGAGGAGCAGGCCCTCTCTGAAACAAAGTTTACTTTTTCAAAGGTCCAACACTATCGAGTGTCATGTGCAGTGAGGCTGCAGCATTATTAACAAAATAATCCACTTCTGTGGGGGTAAAATTATAATATCTGCCCTCCCTTTTTTCCGTAAATGATGCTGAAGTAAATAAGTGATGGTATCACTTCCTTAAATTTTGTTACAGCATTGTCAGACAGACATCTACTGTAATGATATTTATTCTAAACTGCTGTACAATTCATTGTTGTAAATTGAAATATCAAAAAATGGTCAGAAAGAAGAGGGTTCTGGGGAAATACTGTTAACTGTTCAGTTTCTTTTTTTGATATTTATGTTTTATTAGTATTTTCTTTTAAATTGTTACACAAAATATAATCACCATCAGTGACACCCCTACCTCCTCCCATCCTCCCATCCTCCCCCCTCCCGCCCATCCATCCTCCGGCCATCCCACCATTGTCTGTAAACAAGTCCTTGTCTAGTGGCAATATTCATTAGTCCAAGGCATGTGTCCAGGCCTGAAAAAAGTCCAATGACTCCAAAAGAGTCCAAAGCCCCTATGCATTGTCCCATATTTACACACACACACACACACACACACACACACACACACACACACACACGCACACACACAAAAAAGGTTAATTTTAGCACCAACCTTATCATAATAGAGAGGATTTTAACATTTTTGTCAAGGGTGCATACAATTTAACCAGAAAACAAATTTCACATATCCTCCCTACAAAGTGATCACACTGTGTTTTCTAAATATTCAAAATATTTGCTCCATTTTTTTGTGAAGAAGGAGTCTCGTCCTATCTGTTTGTAAGACATTCTTTCAAAAGCTGCCACCTTTGCCATTTCCATCACCCATTCATGAAGGAATGGTGGTCCCTCCTTTTTCCAGTTTTAAAGAATGATTTGTCTACCAATCATGGCACTAGTTTGGATCCAACTCTTAATGCATATGTCATGTTCATGCAATATGGAATCATCTCCCAAAATAAATAATCTTGGATCAAATGGGATCGAAATGTTACTAATTTCGCTTAAGGTTTTGTGTATACCTACCCAGAATTCTTGAATTCTATCACAAAACCATAAAATGTGCTAGATTTCCCTCCGCTTTATTGCAACGCCAACATTTAGGTGATTCCCTTAGTCCAAGGCGAAACAATCTAAAGGGAGTCCCATAGTAGCGATGCAAGATTTTGAACTGTATGAGACGCACCTTTGCATCCCTTGACATATGCTTTATTTTTTTAAAAAATCCCTTCCCAAGTCTTTTGGTCTATTGAAAGCTTTAGGTCCTTTTCCCATACTGTCTTAATTGCATTAAGCGAAGTATCCTTTAAAGTCTGAATCAATATTGCATAATATGCTGACACCTCATGTTCTTTTTTGTATTTTAAGAGAATGTTATCATAAAAATCACACTTTACCAGAAATGGATTAGAAGGAGTAAAAACTTTGGACAAGAGGTGACAAAGTTGTAAATATTTTTTAAAAATCACATTTAGAGATATTATACTGTTTGACTATTTCTTCAGATGATTTTAATATGCCATGATTGTACAAATCATTCAAAGTCTGAATGCCCTTATTCAGCCAATCTGTCCACAGAATTGTTTTTTTATCAGTACATAATTTGGGGTTTTCCCATACGCTAGATCTGATATTTAAATAAACATCAAACCTCATTAAGTCAGCAAGCTTATGCCAAACCGACTTAAGATGTGATATAATGGGGTGATGCTTAAGGCCTTGTCCACACGTAGCAGGGTTTTTGTAAAACCGAATATCCTGCCCCCTCCGTCTAGAAAAACACTTACGTACACACCACCTCGTTTTTAGAAAAAAACTTCATCCCCACCTAACCACATAAGTGTGTTTTTAAGCACATTCATAAGCATGCCGGACCTTTAGGTGGCAGTAGTTCCTCAAATCCTATCCAATCAGAGTAAGCTTCCGGCTCTAACATCACTTCCACGAAATATGAAACATGGCACCAGGCTCGTTCGTGTGGACCGATAAGGAGGCAGAATTGCTCTTAAACGTAGTAAAAACAAGCAAGTAAAAAGTGCCTGTAGAAGAAACAGCGCGCAAAACCTTGTGAGAGCATCCATACTGTTACCGAATGTAAACACAGGTCGCATATGTGACGTAAGAACATATTTTGTCGCAGGCGGTGACGTTTCGAAACGCAAAACCCCGGTTACTGATGTCCACATGCAGACGCATAAAATGCAGAATTCGCAAATCTTCACTTTGGTCGGAGTTTTTAAAAAGAATCGTTTTTGATGGCGTAAATCTGCGTTTTCGTGTGGATGATAGGCCGAATCGTAGAAAAATATCTTCGTTTTGTGAGATACCCGGCTACGTGTGGACAAGGCCTAAGGCTGTCACTCCGTTTAGTGGATATACTTTGTAAAGGATATATTGGATCTAAAATAGATGTTTCCACTTTAAACCAGGGTGGTGCCCTTTCTGGCGGCAATGGCCAGTGGGCCAAGTGTCTTAAACTAAAAGCATAATAGTAATATAGCATTTTAGGAAGGCCAAGCCCACCACTCTCCACTGGTTTATGCAATTTATTTAGATTCATTCTACGGCATTTCCCGTTCCAGATAAAATGTTTTATTACCTTATCAAATGGCTTAAAATAAGACATAGGAACTGTTGAGAAACATGGAGGTATGAGATCCCAGAATCAGCCACAAGGGTGAGACTCTGGCAGAATAACAGCTAAATAAGGGAACATTGTGATATTATAACCTGTGATTTATAACTGATTCATGCTATAACCTAATAAGTGTGTTAAAGCTAACACAAATACCTATTTTTATAATCTTTGTTTAAGAAGTAACTAAGTCAGAACAGCAACTCACTGTGAAAAGTGATGTTTTTGGTTACCAGGGAAACTGATGTTTTTGATATGACAAATATGAGGAACTAATGCTTTATTGAATGGAAATGCTTTTAAGAGTTTTGATTACTATGAAACTGAGATGTTTTAGAAAGAGTTTTGATTATTGTCAAACTAAGGTTTTTAACTTAGTAATGAAGTGAGAAGTCAAGAGCTAAGGTGAACTGGGGTCAAGTGTTCACAGTAAAGGTTATTAACCTCGAGGTAGACGTCGGGGATTTTTGTGAGTCTGACATCTGTTTCCTGACCGGAGGCCTGCTCTGAGCTGCAGGTGGAACAAATACATTAATAGAGAAGTAAGACTGAGTGGAAGGGTCCAAACAGTCCAAACAGTTAGTTTCAGTTCCTCAAACATGGAGGGGTCTTAGGATGAGTTGGGGGGGAGCTGGTGGAACAGTCCAGAGTGGATGGTTTTAGTTCCTCCAGAGCACGCAGAGGCCACGAGGTCAGTGGATGGAAGCAGGTCACGAGTAAGGAGGGGGATGGATGCTGTCATCATGTATGTTAATTAAGGGTGCAGTCATTGCATATGCAAAAGGTTCAGTTGTTGTATAAATTGCACTGGATCGAGACACGAGTTGGGAGTCGTTGCGAGGTGGTCACTTGTTGCAATCCAGGGTAGAAATGCTCTGAGCAAAGGGGATTTTACCACGTAACTCGGACGGGGGATTCAACATGATCTGCAAAAGAATATCTGTTCTATTGGAATTATGGACTGAAGGAGTGCTCTTTCTGCACTGTTTGAGGATTACGAAAGACTGTGATCTAAAAATAACGCTGACTGAAGGAATATAACTGAACTCTACTATTTCCAAAGGATTAACACCAGAATGGATTAACAAAGTTTTTCCTTGCCCAAAGAACAAAAATGGATACAAGTAGATCTAGATCTGGACCGAACCCCCTCCACCTCCTCCCTGGAGCAGAGCCCCAGCGGGGCATCGGTCTCCAGGTGAGCAGCCGGTTTGTGCACCCCGTCTGCTCTCCCCCTCCAAATTACATAGTTTGGGTGATTATTGCTCTTCTTAGATAAAAGCATAGTTCCAGTTAGGGGTCATATTAGAGGATTGTTATAGAAATTAATGTTTAATTGGTTGTCTGATGATTTATGGGCTATTGCTATATTCCTGCTGAGATTATAATAAAACATTTATCCTGCAATTAAAGTTAACAGATTGGAAATTCTATTTATTTTTATCATGATAATGAATTAATCACATATATCTTCTCAGTTTGTAAAAAGTCAGGTTATTGTGTGCATTACATCTAAAACTGGTTCTGTCAGATTACCCAATCGTTGGGGCCGAGGGTGGCCTTTTTTAAACTTATCCTTGGGGTTATCCATTCCTTAACCTCTAAATTTAAACCTAGCAACTTACCAAGTGCAGAATCCGATGAGAGAAAAGCTGCCGTTAACAGACGTGACTGGTAATTAATTTGACCATTCGAAAGTGGCTACTCAGTTGAGTTAGTTATCAGAGGAAGCAGGATAGGCGTTCTGGATGGAGGCAGTTAGAAGCTAGGCGAATTTTCTCGCTTACCAGCTTAAAAACGTTCCTCAGATCTCATCTGGGTTGTACCATATGGGCTACGGGAACCGGACCCGTTAGATGGAGAGCTGGTCCAGTAATCCTCTGATAGTTAATTAATCTATTTGATTGATTTAGGAGGTTACTGGCCTTAGGATTCCACAGAACCTCAAGAGGGAGGGACTGAAGAAGATAATTTATTTTTGAAACACAGTTTGTTTTTATTGCATTAACTTTACCTACCATTGATAAATTGAGTCCCCTCCATCTATTAATGTCACAGGAAATCTTTTGCATTACTGGCTCATAATTAGCTTTTATTAAATCTTTTAAGGAATGGGGAAATAAAATGCCCAAGTAATTAATTCCTTGTTTTGGCCATTCAAACTCCCCTGGTTTAAAAAGATCTGGTGGAAAATAAGCTGTCAAAGGCAATGCTTCTGACTTAGACCAGTTAACCTTGTATCCAGATATATTTGAGAAAGACTCTATAATTTTAAACAAGGTGGGTATGGATCTAGCAGGTTCTGAAACAAACAATATAATGTCATCTGCATATAGCATTAATTTGTGATCATTGCCACCAACCTGTACCCCTGGGAAGTCATTCTTCATTCTTATGGCCATAGCCAGTGGTTCAATCACTAAACAAAACAACATGGGAGATAAAGGTGAGCCTTGTCTAGTTCCCCTTAACTGTTCAGTATCAATGCCATAAGTCAGGAAAAGGTGAAGGGTGTGATTAAAACTTTGAGTCGGTTTATTTACATGTTGAGAAAAGCCAACTGAGTCTAATAATGAATTAAATGCAGTTTTAAGGCTGTCACTGTCAACATTAACATGAATGTCAAAGTCACCCACAATAATGACTTTATCTGAACTGAGCACTAAGTCAGATAAAAAGTCTGAGAATTGAGATAGTAGTTCATGGTAGTTCAAAGAGGTCAACGACTGAGTGTGGTTGTGGAAAAAAACACATGTAGACTTCTTTCAGTCAAAGGGGAGGCAGAGACAACATGGTGGTTTCTGCCCTCAGCTCCATACACTAGAAACCAGTGCCTCACACTGCTCAGCCATGTGTTGCTCTTAGCTGCTGCACAAATACAAGCTACATATCCTGCCCCTGTCTGAGCCTATAAGTCACATTTTAGTTCTGAACTGAGAGTGTCAAGAGTGATGGCTTCAGGAAAGGGAGACTTCCTCTGAGAGTAAAAAGGAGCAGAGGGGAAGGGAAGAGGTATTAGTGGTGCAGGAAGCATAGTGTGTGGCAGAGGGGCATGGATAGACTATTCAACACTTTTCTCGCATACTGGCCATGTGCATGTGCTGCTGGATTGCAAAGAAATTCTAAGAGAGCAGAGAGACAAACCCAAGTGAGGACAAACACAGAGGAGAAATGTCTAATTTATGCCCTGGTTTGCCAAAAAGAGTCCACAAAGGAGTTGTTGGATTCCCCTTATGGTTGTCACATGTGCATTTGTCAGAGTTCAGAGAGAACACAGATGAGGAGAGGCTAGAGGAGAAAACATGACATGGGAGAGGCTGGAGCCTGAGGATATCTCCCTGCAGTACCAAACAGCTGAATCAGATTTTGGACAGCAAATTTTAGAGAACAGAGAAGAACAGCTGTTAATAGGACCGAATGCAATATATTTGCAGTCAGTTGGCAATCTACTTCTTGATTTTTTTTTATCAAAGTACCACTAAATAAATCATTATGAACTCCAAGTAATGATAAAAAATGAACATAAATCACGTAAAGATTACATGGTTTGATTATGATTTTTTTTTTTTGTAAATTAGACTAACTCTTGATGTGCCATTGTGTCCAAAGATTTTATCAGACAAAAAAAGTTGACAGCTCTATTGTTTCCAGTATTAGCATAATGCCAAAGATACTGTTGTTAATGCTAGAGTTGGCAAAACTTTAGCAAGTATTCAGACTATCCTTTATTGCTCACTTCATTGTGTTGGAGATCACATTTTACATGAGTAGACTAGCTTTTTTCCTGATCAGTCTACACTCATCAGCCCATTATTAAGTGAAGACGTCTTTAGAAAGTTTTGCAAATGCAGTGAAATTGATAACTGAAATCACTGCAAAAATCATTTTTCTGTAGCACTCCAAATTGTGATTAGATGTATCTTCCTTGGATTAATAATCTTTGAGATCTGTGCAAAACATGATTTGAGGCTCCCTTTGACAAACTGAGAAGATTGTATTGTTTAGAATGGCACACACTCATATATGTGAGGTCTCACATTTTGCACTGCATGTCAGGAAAAACTGAGCCGTGAATCCCAGGACTGGCTGTAAACCTCCACGGCACAGCCATAGTGAACTTAGTTCAGAATGAGGATATAAAACAATAAAGTTCTGCTCCTGGGAGAACAGTGATCTCAAGAACTGTGACATGGAGGAAATATGAAGCCACAGGCAGTGTTCCTCAAGTTAGTTATCTGGCCAAACTGAGAAACTAAGCAAGATGGTCCTTGGTCAGGGAGATGACCAAGGACCCAATGGTCACTCTAACAGAACTATATAATTACTCTAAAGAGATGGAGAATCTGCCAAAAAAAAAGGAGTAACCATCTCAATAGCTCTCTATCAATCAGGCCTTTGTGGCAGAGCAGGTGCATGAAGAGATTCTGTGGAAAAGACACATGGCAGCGTGGATGGAATCTGTCAAATTGTATTAAAAGAATTCAGAACAGAAGGAAAAAGATGATCTGTTCTGGCGAGAGACAAACTGGACTCATTAGGCAGAACTCAAAGCACTACAGTATATCCGAAAACTGCAGGCACTGCTCATCACCTGCTAATACTATCCCTACAGTGCAATATGGTGGTGCAACATCACGCTGTGGGACTACTTCTAAGCAGCAGGGAGAAAGAGACTGGTCAAAACTGAGGAAAGAATGAACACAGCCAAATACCCAGAGGTCCTTAAAGAAAACCCGTTGTAGAGTGCAGCATCCTGAGACTGGGACCATGATACACCTTTCAGCAACACAACAACCCAAGGCTCTGGAGTGCCTTCAGGACAAGTCTCTGATTGTCTCTGAGTGACCCAGAAAAACTCCTGACTTAAACTCTACAGAGCAACTTTGGAGGGACATAAAGATGGAAATTCACAGAGATCAAGAGGAGCTGCATGACAAGTGTGATCCAAGTTTGGTTGTGCACATCCAGTAGAGACTTATCCACAAAGACTAAAGGCTATAACTGCTGCCAAAAAAATGTGCCATAAAATATTTAAATTTTTACATTTATAATAAATTTGGAAATATGCTGTTGCACCGTCATTCTGGCCTATTGAGTATAAATTTCTGTAAATTGTCAGGATCTGCTGGCATTGGTCTGCAAGTGGATGGGTAAATAGGAGACACTGTCGAGCACTTTGAGCATGACTAAGGTAGAAAACTGCTACATAAGTGCAGACCAATTCTCATTTAACTTGTAGTGCTGCCCTAATAGTTGACCAAATGTTAATATAAATGAGGGGAGTCTTGACTGAGCAAATTTTCGATTTGTTGGTCAGAAAAAATAAAAACTCTTACTGCACAAGAGATGAAAACACAGTAATGGACACAGATGTTCCTTTACACTGCTGGTCTCTGTGACTATGAGATAGTAATCATATAAAATGCTAAACAAATTTATTAGACCTGCTGTCATAAAAATGAGAAAACACAAACATTTTAGAAATGTCAAAACCTTGTTTCAAATTAAAAATTGTATTGTTATTTATGGGGCATATAGCAAACTGAAACAACTAAATAGTCCTTGTCAATGTATATTACCCAAATGTCTTAGTATTTTGAATGACCTCCTTTGGCCCTGATAACAGCTGGCATTCTTGCTGCCATTGTTTTTATGTACTTTTCAACACTCTCTTATATTACTGAGTTCCAAATAGTTATAGCTATTCCTAGAGACTTGCTTTGGATGAAAGTTTTGTGCCATCTATTTTTGAATTCAATAAATCTAAGATCTGCTCAATGGGATTCAAGTCTGGACTTTGAATTGGCCACTCCATCAGTTCCAGGACTCCAGATTCTGTTTTGTTGGTCCAGTAGTCTCTGCACAGCTTTGCAGTATGCTTGGGGTCATTGTCTTCTTGGTATATGAACCCACGTCCAATCAGGTTCAATCCAGAAGGGATTCCATGAAGCACCAAGATGTTGTGGTAGACCTTCTTCTTCATAATGCCATTGATCTGAACTAATTTGCCCATGCCATTTCCACAAATGGAGCCCCATACCATAATGAAATATCCACCGTGTTTCACTGTGGGTACAATGCATCTAGTTTCAAAAGATTCTCCAGGTTTTCTGCAGACATAAACACAACGATGCTGACCGAAGACTTCAAATTTGGACTCATCTGTCTAGAGTACCTTCTTCCACTCATCTACGGCCCAATGTTTGTGCTCCGTGGTAAACTTTAGGCAGTTTTGGATGTTTGCAGGCCTCAATAATGGCTTCTTAGCAGCTATTCTTCCCTTTACACCTTGCTCCTTCAGTCATCTGCTTATGGTCATTCTGGAGACTTTCTCAGATTCTGATCTAGAAGCATTCATCGCTGTCTGAAGATCAGCAGCTAGTACTTCAAATCTTGAGGTACCTGACATTTGCTTCAGTAAGCCTTCATTTTTGGCCTATACCTTGCCGCATTTTGTAAGTACCAGTCTTTGTTCGAGTCTAAGCCATACCTGACCACACTGTGAGAACACTTTGTCTTGCCCTATTTGTCTCAAAGACCATCCAGCATCATGAAGTGCTTTAATTCAGACTCTGTCTTTCTCAGTGTGTTCCCCAGGCTTCACCATTTTGCACAGCAGTGAGAAATTTCAAACTGAATTCACATTTTTTTTTTGAATTTTTTATTTATTCCACATAGGTAAAACAGATGAAGATGTACAAAAATCACACCAACACAATTTACAAACTACTCAATCCATATCTTGTTACCTTCAGTCATAAATATATATATATGTCCTTTCCGTACAAGTCATACACCAGTCGAGATTACATATTTTACATAGATACCAACAAGTCTTGAATTCTGACCTCTAATATTCACTCGCACGGGTAAATAGGCAACCAAAAAGCTACTTACATAAATAAAATAAATACATTGAGGAGAAAAAAATAAATAAATAAATAAAATAAAATAAAATTTAAAAAAATTTAAAAAAGGAGGTATTTAGAGCTCTGGCATCGTTTGTATAATTGGTTTCCATCTTCTCTCAAATTTTCCTAGTTTCAGTTGTAGTCTTGCTGTAATTTTTTCCATCATAAAAACCTTTTTTACTCTGTCTGTCCATTGTATTATGTTGGGTGGATGTGGTTTCAACCAATTGATTGTGATCATTTTCTTTGCTATCAAGAGAAGAACTCTCAATAGGTATCTATAATCGCTGTCTATCCGATCCTCAGGTAATATCCCAAGTATATACAGGGTTGGGTCAAGATGAATATCAACACCCAGAATTCTTTTTATTTCGGTTTTCACACATCTCCAAAAGTCTATGATCTTCGGGCAATCCCAAAATATATGAGTGAAATCACCCACCATGCCACAATTCCTCCGACACAGATCTGATGTTTTACTATATTTTGTGATAACAGATGGGGTGTTAAAGTAACGCATCTTCATTTTCCACTCAAACTCCCTCCATGTTGGACTGTTTGTTAATTTAAGTCCAGATCTGAACGTTTCCTCCCAATCATCATCTGTTATTACTACGTTTGCTTCCGATTCCCATCTTTCTTTAACATCCGTATTATTGTCATTAGATTCATATTGTAGTGCTTTATATATTTTTGAAATCAACCCTTTTTTTGATTCTTTCTCTGAAGATGACATAAACAGTTCTTCCATCTTGTTTGGGTCTTTGCTTATTCTTTCCCATTCACTATGTTTCTGGAGATAATGTCTCAATTGCAAATATTTATAAAAATCATTATTTGGTAGATTAAATTCCTGTTTGAGTTGTTCAAATGATTTCAATATTGGCCCTGTAAAAACTTGTGCTATATATATTAACCCCTTGTTAGCCCATTTCTTAAATCCTGCATCCATAGTCCCTGGTACAAAGTCTGGGTTTTCGGCTATTTTTGTTGCTTTACTTACAGAGCTTGATATATTTTATTTCTTTTGTATTGTCGACCATATTTTCATTGTTTCTATTATCAAATCGTTTTTGATTTTAAGCTTCTTTTGCTCTGCCCGGTTACAAATGGCAGTGATTCCAAAGACACATTAGGACATGCCCTTTGCTCCATCTCCACCCATATTGCATCTTTATCTTTAGTTATCCATAATATAAGAGCACTTAGTTGAGCAGCCCAGTAGTAGTTCCTTAGATTTGGTAAATTAACCCTCCCTTATTTTGGGGGGCTAAAAGTGTCTTATATTTAATTCTTGCTTTTTTGTTTTGCCACAGAAATTTTGACAAACTTTTGTCTAGCATTTTAAAGGTGAAGTGACTGAAACAGGAACAATAGTCTTGGCAAAATATTCATTCTAATTGTTTCTACCCTCCCACTGAGAGTTAGGGGTAAAATTGCCCATCTATGCAAATCTTTTTTAATTTCCTTTATCAGTTTTCCATAATTTGCATCATATAACTGTGGGACATTCGGAGTAATAATAACACCCAGATATCTAAACCCTTTGTCGGTCCATTTGAACCCAACCTTTTCTTTTAACTCTACTGGACAATTACCTGAGATCATCATAGCAATCGATTTATTTTCATTCATCAAATATCCTGAAATTTTTCCATATTCTCTAAGATTCTCCAACAGAGCTGGTATCGATTGGGATGGGTCATTTATAAGTATTAGTAGATCATCTGCGAACAATGATATTTTATGTTCCACCCCCCCTTCATTCCTTATTCCCAGTATTTGATTGTTTTGTCTTATTGATTCAGCCAGTGGTTCAATACTTAGAGCAAACAACAGTGGACTCAAACAATCGCCTTGTCTGACTCCTCTTTTGAGGTAGAAGAAATCTGAGCAACATCCATTAATTCTGATACGTGACTTGGGGTCTTTGTAAATTATTTTTACCCATTCTATAAAATTCTGGGGAAATCCAAAAGCTAATAAAGTCTAATACAAAAAGCTCCATTTCACCCTATCGAAAGCCTTCTGGGCATCGAGACTAAGCATCATAGAAGCCTGAGATTTGTATTTTGTACTTGAAGTAATATTTAATAATCTCCTAATGTTATTTGCGCCCTGTCTCCCAGGAATAAATCCAGTTTGATCTGTTTTAATTAGCTTGGTTATGTATTTTTGCATTCGTTTTGCCATTATGCTGGTAAGAATCTTTAAATCATTGCAGAGTAGACTCACAGGTCTATACTCTTCACACAGAGTGGGATCTTTCCCTTCTTTATGCAGGACCGATATGATGGCCTCTGACCATGACTTAGGTGGGTCTCCAGATGTTAGAACATAATTAAATACTTTGTTCAGCACAGGTATTATCTCCTCTCTGAGACTTTTATAAAACTCTCCTGGAATTCCAACGGTCCCAGGTGATTTATTATTTTTAAGAGTTGTTATAGTATCCAATATTTCCTGTTTAGAAAATGGCCAAATCATTTCAGATGCTTCTTCTCTTGACAAGTTTGGTAAGTTTATTTTTTTTAAAAAGGCTTTTGTGTCATTCTCACTGTGATCAGAGTCAGGATCATCATACAGGCCTTTATAATACTCTGCAAAGGCCTCTGCAATTTCTTTCGGTTTTACTACCGTTTGTTTAGATGTGGAATGTTTTATTTTTGATACTATTCTATTTGTTTGGGCTTTTCTAAGTTGAAATGCTAATAAGCGACTAGCTCTATTACCCATTTCGTAATATTTCTGGCTTATAAAACGAAGAGATCCTTCTGCTTTAAATGATAAGAGTTCATCTAATTCCCCTCTAGTTGTTTTTAGATCACGAAATATGGATTCATCTGATCTTTTTTTATGTTCTGTCTCCAATTCTTTAATCTTGTTCTCCAATTCTCTTTGTTTTGGAGGATATGGAGGGTGTTACCTCGCCATTATCATTTATTTGAAAGTATTATTTAAATGTTGCTTTATTTCTTTTTGCTATACTTTCACTCGACAGAATAGATACATTCATCCTCCAGTATCTGAAAGGGTGTTCATTACCTAGATCTATGGTTAGGGTAACAGGTGCATGGTCACTTACAGTAATGTTTTCAATTCCACATTTCAATACTTTGTGTATATGTTGTTGTGAAACAAAAGAAATCTATTCTCAAATAGCTACCATGTGGATTTGAGTAAAATGTATAATCTCTCTTCTTTGGATTGTTATCTCTCCATGGATCAGTGAGACCAAGCTCTTTAGTCATGTTATCCAATACTGTAGATTTTTTTGTGCTTGGTCCGTGATCTGGGGGAAATCTGTCTAATCTGCCATTTTGTATTGTATTAAAATATGCAATATGAGGCATAAAATACTTGGTTCACCCATTCCCTTTTTATTTTTTTATGTTCAGTGTCAGTCAGATGTGTTTCTTGTAGTAAGGCTATTGAACATTGTAATTTTTTCAGTTGGCTCAGTATCTTCTTCCTCTTAATGGGATGATTCAGACCATGCACATTGTATGACACAAGATTAAGCTTAATCATATTATTTCCAAATACGACCCATAAGCTTGACATCTCGAACAAAAGAAAGAAATTAAACAAAAACTTACACAATGAAGAAAACAAAAAAGATACATCTCCATCAGAACCAGAACCAATGTAAAACAGGAACATGAACAGGTGCCTTCCAAAAGTCCCATCATCAGAGAGTGGTGGCATTTTCTCTCCAGGGAAAGAGCACTATGTGCAACCACAACCTAAGGTTGTTAAAAACTAAGTTTTAAATTCACTCTTCATAAAACCAATATTTCTGTCACTTTAACAAGTAGTACTTAACCTAGCTTCTCTCATGTGTCAAGATATGACAATGATTCCCTATTTTTAACTGCTAATTTTTACATTTCACCTTTGTTTCTATTATTTTTATTTAACTATTTATTTGTTTTTTGTTCTTACGGTTTCAGTAGAGGTGGTGAGTGTTGATTTTACTCCATGAGGGCGTGTACGTCTTCTTCTGTGATGTGGGGCCATCATCTCCTCCTCCCTCTCTGACCCGTCGCCGTGGTCCAGCCACTCTGCATCATCATTCTCTGCAGCCTCTCCATCCTGTCTTCATCCACATTAATCCCCATGTCCTTTAGTACAGGTGCCGCTTCCGTCAGTGTGGCAAATGTCTTTGTCCCAGAGTCCAAAAACACTTTAAGCTGGGCTGGGTACAGAGACTGTGCCTTCACGTTTTTCTCCTTCAGCTTTTTAATGACATCCCTCACCTGTTTCCTCTTCTTTTGAACCTCCGTTGTATAGTCTTGATTAAAGTAGATGGTTTGTCCCTCGTATGTAGTCTTCTGTTTCCAGGCTTGCCGTATCACATATTCCTTAACTTTGTAATCCAGAAAGCGCACGATTGCTCTTGGTGGGGCTGCGCTGTTCTTGGGTTTAGCTACCAGTGACCGGTGCGCCCTCTCAGTGCGTATTTCCATGTCGCCTGCGATTTGGATTTTGGCCTTAATAAGTCCAGTTATGAAGTCAATGGTATCATTTTTCTCTGCACCCTCTGGGATGCCGTGAATCCGTATGTTGTTGCGCCTCATTCTGGACTCTAAGTCATCGCACTTGACTGACAGTTTGGCCGTTTGCTGGAGTAGGAAGGCGGCTGAGCGCTCCAGTCGCGTCGCCCTGTCCTCCGTATGTTCAATTCTTTCTTCCATGTGCCCCGTTCTTTTCTCAAGGGATGTCATTCTTTCCATAAGCTCTTTCATGTTCGTTTTGAGTCTAGCCACTGCTCTCTTGTTGTCACTTGTAGCTTCGGCATGTTCCTGTCTTAATTTGTGCAGCTCCATTAATATGACGGAATCATGTTCTCTGCTAGCCGACTCTAGCCGCTCCGTCTCTGGGGTCGTTCCCTCTGCTGACTCGGTACAACTTTCCTTTGCACCGTCCTCCTCTCCCGACTTCCCTATCTTGAACATATTTTTCATATATTTTGTTCGTCGACTTATTTTTCGACTTTTCGTACTTTCTGACGTTGTTGCTTTAGTTAAGAGCTAGATTTAATTGGTTTTCTTCAGAGCTACTTTTCCTGCTACTATCTACAACATGGCGCGACTGGAAGTCCCTGAATTCACATTCTTATACCGAAATTTGAGCCAGCACACTGGAATTCTCTGAGAAATCAGAAATTAATCAAGAATAACAGACAACCACTAAAACTAATTTTTTTCTGTTCAGGAATGCAAGCAAATAGCTGTAATTTGGCATCTCAATCAAAAAAATAATAGCACTGAACTTTACTATTTTTTCTGGGGTTTTTTTTGGAAAACAGTTAATTAGAAAGTTCATGGATAACAATAATTCTATTTTAGCATTAAAGATATCATTTTTATTAAAGAGCTTGCACATACTGGGAGATTAACCATTACAGAAATATAAAAAATATTTTGATAATCAGCAATACTGTTAATTGTGGGCAGTGGTGGCAAACGACTTACACTGGGTGGTGGTCTAATAAATTTGTTAAGCACTGTATGTCAGGCAGGAAATCCACATTGTGCGATAAGTTCAAAGGGTAAAGGATAACCCAAAGAAGGTGACATACAAACTCAAGGATTCTGCCAGAAGAGTTGTAAGACCAGCCCAGGTGGAGCTCACTGGTTCAGTCTTGGAACATGTTCATGTCAGGTCTCTCTTGCACACAAAGAGGGCAGGTAAAGACATCAACAGGGCTGTAAGAACTTTATGAATGTTTAGAACTGATGCATCTGCCAGGATTTGCATCCTTTCTAGAAGACGGATCAATGGCAAAATGAAAAAAAAAAAGTAGCACAGAGCAATATTCTCTCACAGCTCTGGAACTTAAATTGCTTTCTGACACCTTAAAAATACATGTTTAGATCATCAAATTAATATTACAAACTGTGACAATGAGCCAACTAATGTCTTAAAATAATAATACAATTTGTCCACAAGTAAAGACTCTGGTTGGGGGCAGCCCTTGTAAATTTTGCAAAAAGTGAAGGGGTGTCAATACACTGCGAAGCGACTGTATATAGATCATGTCAGATTGTCATCCATTTCCTTCATTTTACTCAAACAAACTTGACCAAAAGGTACATAAAAACTTATGTGACAAGACTAAAGAGAGGACTGTTTGGACCCATGGATCAGCTGTATGTTTTCATAAGAAAGGAAATGTTTTTGACAAAAAGACCACCATCCCATCAGTTGACCAAGGAGGGGTCTATTATCTTGTGGCAATATTTTGCGACTGCATGAGCAGGTGACCCTGACAGTGTCCCCGGCATCCTGAATTCTTTGAAATACAAGGCCATTCTAGAGAGGAATGGGACATTCATGTAAGTTGAAACTTGAAAAATAAATTTTCAAATAACTGTGCCCATCTCAGTCAGTGGATCTGAATCCCACTGGAAATCTACATCTGCTTTCTGTAAATCTAATCTGATTTACAGACAGCAGCCACAGCTTGGACACCAAAGAACATTACTGAGCTGGAAGCTTTTTTTCATGAGGAATGTGTTGAAAGTTCAGAAGACAGGAGTCAGAAGCTTGTAGGAAACTAATATAAGCATTTTTGAAGGTTCCAACAGTCAAAGGATATTATTCATTATAATGAGATTAATATTATTAAATACTGACTTTGTGACTTGAATTTTCTGCTAATGGACCTTTTTGTATTGTATTTATCTTTATGAGTATCAATAAGTTCAACATTATATTCTCGTAAGAAAATATCACGTTAATAATAATGCTTTGGCTGTTGACTGATTTGTTTTTATTAATTTTGATTCACATCACTCCATCTTGCAATTTTAAGTGGTTGAATATTCGTGATTGCAGCTGCTGAGCCTCTGGCAGAAGACGTAAGGACTTAAGGCAACCTTGATTCTGGCACTATTCTGATTGTATCTATTTTGCAGTGAAAAGGTCTGCCAGACTGATTCTGCTGATCTGTTTTTCACCTTGTGGTCACTAACACACTCCACTTCATCCCTGTGAACTCTTCTGTTGTAGGTGATGATGAAATTGTTCAGTGATCCTCCCAGGTTGGCTGGTGCATTTATGCTGCTGTTTGGCTTAATCTATTGCATTGCATTTACACAATCTCAACTAAGTAACGCATACAGTTACATGTTGATGATGTATCTAGATTGATGATGGTAAACCACTAAACCCATGCATACAAGACGGTGAACCAAGCTACAAGTTTGAATGCATTGTTCCTAAACTGTGTATATATGTACTTCTGTCAAGCTCAAAAATGTTGTCTGAGTTAGCACACCTTAAACAACTCGCATGTTCAGTAAATAAGAGGAAAGTTACTACATAATGTGGAACATTTGTCTGTGCACTTGTAAAATACACACATTTAAGGAGGGCACCTCCAAGCATGTTTGTGAAAAAAAACCCAAAGCATTACAAATAAGCTGCAATCTGTTTAAATGTAACTTTTTCAGTGCAATCCTTAGGTTAGAGGAATGCATGTATTTCAGGATGTTAACAGACACTGAACAAATTTTGCATTTCAGGAATCTGGTTGTTGTCTTTCTCTCGATAGACTAACCCTAAACCCAAGCTATTGCTGTAGATAAATAATGAAGACAGATTCTTGACAATTATTCCACTAACACCATCTGAATGTCAAGTGACTCTCAAGTCCTGAACCAAAAGGTCTTCATCAAAGACTAAAGCCTGATGGTTTTGACAAGTTCTCCACCTAAGTCTAAACATCTTCCTCGTGCCTGGTCTGTACTGGTCCTTTACTGAGACGGCCCCCACCAAAATGCAACTCATCTTGTAAAGGTCTTTTTCTCTCTATCCTCCCTTTGTAATGACCAGCATTCAAGTGTTTCCCCTTTTTCTGATCGGTCCTATGAGAGAATAGGGGTTATATGAGTTTGAGAGGTGAGGCAGGTGAAATGAAACTCGGTGAAAGGGGTGATGTAGGGTAGTAAGAGCTGGGAGCAGCAGGTGAGATGGAGAAGAAATGGCAGTTAAGAGACGATGGGGAAAGTGAAGAATAAAAGGAGGAGGGAGGAAGTGCAAGTGAGAGTTGAGGGGTTTAAGGAGCACTGTGCATGTGCTTGGTGTCATCTGACTTTCAGGCTGGTTTGCTGATCTCCTCTGATGTACAGCACATGACATGGGCCAGGACAGCCAGCCCCTAATCAAGGCAACAGCAGCTGCAGTGCCCTCCCTCTGCCTCCCTTTGGCACAGCCGGGGAGCACGGGAAGGAGGCAACAAACCAGCAGCTGGGTTCACCTCCTCTCTCAGCTCTCCTCCAGTCAGGTGGAATGAGGGGATTGGAGAGGACTGGAAGTGGAACAGAAGGGTATCAGAGTAAAGCCAGAGATATTTGCATGCCTCTCAATGCTTCAGAGCCTCCAATTAGCATCGGAGGCCCTGCTGCTGGCTGCAGGACCTAACCACGGCTGGGCCAATGGTGACATTCCTGGGCCTGAGGAGGATTAACACACCCCTCCACTGGATGAGGATGTGCCATATTCTGACCTGACCACAACCCTTGTACCCCATACTCATAAGATCACACTATGTTCTGCAAATTTCAGGTATAGCGTAACTCATAATTTGGTTATATTTTAACTTCAAATCAATTTATATATTAAGCAGAATCTGAAACCAAAAGTAATGTAAATTCATCTAAATTCTATTAATTTATTTGTTTTTTAAATTCAATGACAACAGCTTACAGCTCATAACCCTTCCCCCAAAAATACATCTCAAAATATTAAAATATTTCAAAAGACCAACGAACCAATGACTTTCAAAGCAGAAATATCCTAACTGTGAAAAGTATTTTCATGCATGCTCTGTCATTACTTGGTCCGGGCTCCCTTTGCGAATTACTACAGCAATGTGGCATGGCATGAAGCCAATCAGCCACAGATTTTCTATGGATTTCAGATCTGGTGAGTTGGCTGGCCACTCTAGCACTGTAATACCATGGTCCATGGACCATTTCTGAGTGGTTTTGGCAGTGTGGGGATTCAATTCAATTCAGTTTCATTTATATAGCGTCAATTACAGTCAAACTGTCTCGAGATGCTTTACAGAACCCATATGCCTGATCCCCAGAGCAAGCCAAAAGGTGACAGTGGCAAGGAAAACACCCTTTTAACAAGGAAAAAACCTCGAACAGAACCCGGCTCTAATGTGGGGGGACCCATCTGCCTGCTGGCCGGGCGGGTTGAGAGGGACAGAAGAGGTAGAGAGGTAGAGATAGAGGGACAGAGATAGAGGGATAGAGGTAGAGGATTACAGGTAGAGGGTTACAGTTGGTGGGAGAACAACCACACATCTGAAGCGTCCAGCTCTGGGACCAGGGACACTCGGAGAAAGGACACAGGGAGAAACAGAGTTAGTGTAATGCAATAATGGTATATATAGTAAATACATAGGTAGATAGAGAAGGGCTCAGTGCATCCAGAGAGGTCCCCCAGCAGCCTAGGCCTATAGCAGCATAACTAGGGGCAAACTAAAGGGATGTCAAGAGGGGAAGTCAGTTGTGCAAATGAAAACACCAGCTCACCCCGTCAGGGTCCAAAGATTCCAGGTCCAACTGGAAGACAAAATCTGCACCCCCAAAAAGCTCTTCAGCAGACAGATGTCACATTTTGCACAAGTAGTGCTCCAAAATCTGCTGATAGATGGCAACGTTCATTTTGGACCTGATTACACATCGTGGACCAACACCAGTTCATGACATGGCAGTCCAAATATCACTGACTGTGGAAATTTCCTGCTGGACATCAAGCAACTTTGATGCTGTGGCTCTCCACTCTTCCTCCAGACTCTATGACCTTGCTTTCCAAAAAGAAATGCAAAATTTACTTTCATCTGAATAGAGGACTTTGGTCCACTTTGCAACAATCCAGTTCGTTCTCTGCACAGCCCAGGTAAGATGGATCTGACATTGTTGGGTGTTTAGGAGTGGCCTGACAATATGGATCTGACACTTGTAGCCCATTTCCCAGACAGACTGTGTGGTGGCTCTGGATGCAGTGGCTCCAGCCTCAGCCCACTGCTTGTGAATCGCCCCAACATTCTTGAATCTGCTTTTCTTGTGCACTTTTTTCCGACCACACTTTATTTCCTTCCAGTCAATTTTCCATTAGACAGACAGATAGACTGACTGATACTTTATTCATCCACTTGGGGACATTCAAGGTATCCAGTGCTCACACATGTTACATACAAGGTAGATAGATAGAGGAACAATATATACAAAAGTGCATGCAATTGATGTACAAATTGATTGAATTTGTACATCAATTTTTGATCGAATTTGCTGATCGAAGAGATAGCCTAGGGTGCCTATAATGAAACTACTAATAATGAGTATACAGGAGGGGTGTGGTACATGGGTCCAAGTGGACCCAGTAATATTGTTTAATTGCACAGCTGAATTGAGTCAATGGAATGCCACAGCCAGCAGATCGGGTCATTAGTCACTTCCCTTGCCAAGGTCTTACACTGCCTGTTGGCTGTGGGAGCAAAGGATCTCCTGTACCATTCAGTCTTGCAGTGTAGGTAGGTAGGAGTAGGGGAAGGTAGTGAGGGAGAGTGGAGGAGGTGATGGGGGAGGCAGGAGTGAGTTAGGGCGGGGAATGTGATGGGATGGAAGGGGTGAGGTGGTGGTGAAGGAGGTGGTGTAATGCTGGACACATTAGCGTTAAAGAGCAGCTCTGCACTAAGGATGTAGAATTACTGGCGGTCAGTCTGCGTCCGTTCTATCTGCCCCGGGAGTATTCACATGTAATAGCCATTACTGTGTACATCCCTCCCTCAGCTGATGCGACTGCAGCCTGTGAACTCATCCACAGTGAAGCGTCCCAGCTGCAAACATCACACCCTCAGTCTCTTATTATCATCTCAGGAGACTTTAAT
Source organism: Amphiprion ocellaris (assembly GCF_022539595.1). Taxonomy (NCBI): domain Eukaryota; kingdom Metazoa; phylum Chordata; class Actinopteri; family Pomacentridae; genus Amphiprion; species Amphiprion ocellaris. Next base: position 29,893,697 of record NC_072766.1, on the reverse strand, counting down.
CATGCATCGCTCTCTGCCACTCTCCCCACGTTCACCCAGTATGTGACCTGCCATACCAGAGACAGTAAAACCCTGGACCTGCTGTATGCAAACATCAAGGATGCATACAGCTCCTCACCCCTCCCCCCGCTGGGCCAATCAGACCACAACCTGGTGAGACTGCAGCCCATTTACATACCTATGGTGAAGAAACAACCCCCCACCACCAGGTATGTGAAGAAGTGGTCTGACGAGGCCACTGAGGCACTGCAGGACTGCTTTGAGACCACAGACTGGGATGTGCTGTGTGGTCCACACGGGGAGGACATTGATTCACTGACTGACACTATCACGGATTACATTAACTTCTGTGCAGAGAACATCGTACCGACCAGGAAAGTACGGTGTTTCTCTAACAGCAAACCCCGGGTGTCCCTGGAACTTAAGGCCCTGCTGAAGGAGAAGAGGAGGGCTTTTGGATCTGGGGACAAAGAGGAGCTGAGGAGGGTGCAGAAGGAGATAAAGAAGAAGATCAAGGCAGACAAGGCCAGCTACAGGACCAAGATGGAATCTCACCTGCAGGAAAACAACACAAGGGAGGTCTGGAGAGACCTGAGATCCATCTCTGGTTACAACCGAGGCCATGAGAGTGGAACTGCAGCAGGAGGCCAGGAGTTGGCCAATGAGCTGAATCTGTTCTTTAACACATTTGACTCTGCTCCCACTCCTCCCCCCTCTCATCAAAGCACCGACCAGCCAGCTCCTTCTTCACACCTCAGCTCTCTACCACCACCACCACCAGCACCCCTCCTCCGATCCCCGTCTTCTACCACCTCCGGACTCCACATACAGCCCCATCACCCCTCCTCGTCTCACCCCCCACCACCACCATCACCCCTCCCCCTGCCACCCTCCTCCACCACACCCTGCCTCTCCATAACAGCTGATCAGGTGAGAAGTGACCTTAAAAAGATCAAAACCAGGAAAGCTGCAGGTCCTGATGGAATCAGCTCCAGACTCCTTAGAGACTGTGCAGACCAGTTCTGTCAGGCGCTGCTGCACATCTTTAACCTGAGCCTGATTCTGGAGAGGGGTCCTCTGTTATGGAAGACTTCCTGCCTGGTTCCTGTCTCTAAGACCAGGAACCCCAGGGAGTCTAACCACTTCAGACCTGTGGCCCTCACTTCTCAACTGATGAAGACCATGGAGAGGATCGTCCTCAAGAACCTTCGTCCCCAGGTGAGCCAGTATCTGGATCCACTGCAGTTCGCCTACCAACCAAACATTGGAGTGGATGATGCAGTGGTCTACCTGCTGCACAGATCGCTGACTCACCTGGAGAACCCCGGCAGCACTGTGAGGGTCATGTTCTTTGACTTCTCCAGTGCTTTCAACACAATCCAGCCTTCTCTGCTCAGGGTGAAGCTTGAAGGAGCGGGAGTAGGCTGTCACATGGCTGCTTGGACCATCGACTACCTCACCAACAGACCACAGTACATGAGGCTTCAGGACTGTGTGTCTGATGTGGTAGTCGGCAGCATGGGGGCCCCACAGGGGACAGTGCTCTCCCCCTTTCTCTTTACCCTGTACACATCGGACTTCCACTGCAACTCTGGGAGCTGTCACCTCCAGAAGTTCTCCGATGATACAGCCATTGTCAGGTGTGTATCTGAGGGGGACGAGCAGGAGTACAGGACGGTCATCTCTGACTTTGTTGACTGGTGTGAGCGAAACCATCTGCAGCTCAACGCCGGTAAGACAAAGGAGATGATCGTGGACTTCAGCAGGAGGACGACACCTCAGACTGCACCGGTGAACATCCAGGGTTTGGACATTGAGATGGTGGACACATACAAATACCTGGGTGTTCACCTCAACAATAAACTGGACTGGTCACATAACACAGAGGTCCTGTACAAGAAGGGCCAAAGTCGTCTCCACCTGCTGAGGAGACTGAGATCCTTTGGAGTGTGCAGGTCTCTGCTCAGGACATTTTATGACTCTGTGGTAGCGTCTGCTATCTTCTATGCAGTAGTCTGCTGGGGAGCAGGGAGCACTGAAAGGGACAGAAAGAGACTAAACAGACTGGTCAGGAGGGCCGGTTCTGTCCTGGACTGTTCCCTGGACTCCATAGAGGAGGTGGGTGAGAGGAGGATGTTGGCAAAGCTCACATCCATCATGGACAATCCCTCTCACCCACTGCATGACACTGTGGGGTCTTTAAGCAGCTCCTTCAGCAGCAGACTGAGACATCCACCCTGCAAGAAGGAACGCTATTGCAGGTCATTCATACCATCTGCCATAAGACTTTACAACATCAGCATCACTGGCTGATGTTAACATAACCTGGACTCATATCATTACCACCCCAAACCATAAAATTTGCACAGACATTATTGCACTGCTACATCTTTGCACTTTTAAACTTTATTTTTTTAAGCCACTTTATACTACATTGTCTTACAGTGTGTCAATACTATACTATTTCATCCTCATCTCTCACCCCTGTATATATTGTAAATATTATTACTACTGTTCTATTATTTTATTCATATCACTACGTCTATTGCTGTCATGGGGTTCAGTGGGAGCTCAGGTGCAGGAAATGAACAGTCGGTATTTGAATGCAACACTGATTTATTTGCAACGTTTTCTGGGACAACAAACGGAAATCAGGATTAACACAGGCAACGGAAATAGATCGCAAAAGGCTCTGGAGCTAACAGCGGCACCTAGGGGCCGGGCGGAACTGTAACTGGACAAAACTGTATTTCTACTCGCGGTAGGTAACACCTAGGCGAGAAAGGACTAATCTCACAAATACTCTAAACTAAATGCAAGGCTATCTTCACAAGGATAGCGAGAGGTAACTACAAAAGAAGTCATCTCCAAAATTTGGTGCTCTTAACGAGAGCTATAACTATAATTGAACAACAAACTCACGAAGTACACAGGGAATGCTCAGAACCGGCTCACAGCGGAGGCAGCCAGGGTTTGGAGCAGCAACAGGTGAGTGGGGATGGACACCAGATGGAGGGAATCGGCTCTGGTGAGTGTTCCCTTTGCTCGGAGGGTCCAGGGTCCAGTGCTGACGGCACAAACGCCAGGAACGGGTGGGTCCAGAAGGAACATGTCTTTCTGTCTCTTTTTTGCGATCCGGCCCTGAGAGCTGGGTCGTGTCTGGTTATATAGTGACTGGATGAGGCTTGATTGGTTGCACTCCACTGAGCTGGCTGATTATGGCCGATGGGGAACACCTGTTGCCTCCTCTGCACTGCTGGGCTGCCTTAACAGGAAAGAGGAAAGAGAGGGGAGGGCACTAACTAGGCCTGGCAGCAGCCAGCCTGACAATTGCTACATAAGCTGCTGTAACAATGTAAATTTCCCCTGGCGTGGGGAGAAATAAAGGACTTATCTATCTTATCCATCTTAAAAATGTCACATCTCAAAATGAAAGCCCCAGGAAATAGCATAGCATAGAAATGGCTCAGACAACATTAAGCTTTTATTAAAGCCAACTCTGTATCAAACATAGTTCAAAAACTGACTTATCTAACCCATTAAATTTTTAGTAACATACAATCATTTCCTCATGCTGAACAGGTTCTCATTCTGCATGTCCTCGTCCAGGTACCCTGAGTTTGGTTTCCATTTTTCCTGAACTGTAACAAAAGATATCTATATATGATTTAAATTATTTAACTGCTGTGTTGAACATATGCAGCAGCTACCAAATTTCAAGTAATTCAAGTCTTGTAAAATAAAATCTATAAAAAAAATTAATGATGTTTAACAGGTTGTCAACAATCTGTTTAAAAATTACATATCAAATTTCAGGTACCCTGCCTTCAGAATCAGTCTTTCATAACTCATGATCATGTTCAATAAATACCAAGTCATGAAACAAACCTGGAACTTCAAAACTGAGACATCCAGACTGAAGTATTTTATACTGAACCAAACACAATACTGAGACTTGTTACCTTAAAATGACAACATGAACATCTGGTTGCAGACAGGGCTTTTCCTTTGTGAAAGTGAGATCCTGTGTGGAGAGGTGCTGTGGGTTTACATGAAGTCCCACTCAGAGTCCATGAGTCTTTTTATAAGGGTGACTACATGTGGATTTACAGTAGATGTCTTCATCTGGAGCAGCTTCCCGACCTCTTGGACATTACCTTCTCCTGGCCTTTGTTCCCCTCTCAGGGTTGATACCAAGAAAGCACCTACAATGAAATGACAAAGAAAAAATATATTAGGTGTGGTAGGCAAAGATCCCTTGAACTTAATATGGAACTTTGTCACATTCATCAAAACAACAAACAAACAAACAAACAAACAAACAAAAAATAAACATGAAACTCAAATTATTAAGCAAAACACAGGCTTCCACTTAGAACAGCTGTTTAGTTCAATACACATTTAAATCTAATTTCTGCATCCATTTGCATAACAAGCAAATTTACCGTTCCAAAGTGGAGAGAAAAGCAACATGACAGGTTGTGGGGTGGGGGGTTCTGGTGGGAGCGGGGTTGGGGTTTGGGCCCCGGGCCGCCTGGGTCAGTCTTGGCGCGCTGGGGCTGTCGGTAGCTGCTCCCTCTTGTTCTCCAGGTTCTCCGGCGCCGTCGTGTGGCTCCTGCGACCTGGGGGGGAGGGGTGCCCTGTTGGGTTGGCCCTGCCTTGCCGTGATAGCTGTTCTGGGCTTTGGGGTCCTTCACACTTGCATGTTTGATCAGGTCTCGCCAGCTCCTGTCGAGTCCCATTGATAGTGAATGATGGGACCCGCCAGAATGTGGTAAGACTCTCTCCAGAGTCTCTATACTAAACTCATTCTCTTTTTCACTAGTATCCTCTTCCGGCCTATTCTATTCTATACTGTCAAGACATCCACAATTATGGTGTTCAATACCATTTAATTATATAATTACTGAATCTCTTTTTTTTGTTGTTTTTTTTTCTGTTTTATTGATGGGCAGTTAGTAGTTGGGAATAACACACCACCTCACACTCTTTAATTGTAATAGCCTTTTAGTTTCTATCCCTGTTCGTCCTGTTTCGTCCTGTCCAGTCTTTGTTTCCGCTGCACATCACTGAGGTGTAGCACTGCCCTCCCTTGCTCATAATAGGAAATTCTAATAAAGAATGTCAGCTTAGCTTTCAGGGAGGGCTGGTGATGGTCATACACATGCACTAAATATTAAAATATTTGGCTACAAGACTAAAATATGCATCAATCTCATACAATGTTGACACCCCTTTTGTGGAGTTAATAAGAATAAATGCAGGCAAAAAAAAAGTATATTTGATCGAAAAGTACATGAAAGACAGAGATAGCTAAGTTAACCTAATTGGATTTGGTTGCTTAGAAATTCATTTTCCTGGTCTGGTTTAAAAGAAAGACCCAAAATTTTGTCCACTGTGCAGCCAAAGGGGAGTATGCTAGCTAGCTAGCTAACAGTGTTGGGAATGTTATCTTTCATGCTAGCGACTCCTGATTAACACCAAGTAGTAACTAACTAGGTTATGTTTATGTTACTGTCAAAGAATAAAATATAAAATAGACTGACAGAATTAAAAGTAAGGCTGACTTTTAAAAAAAATCAGTTACATTGTTAAATGAACCACCAGAGCAGGATGGATCAGCTACAGGTGGTCCGTGCAGGTCTGAGCCGGTACAAAAATCGTTGTCCTCAGTTCTTCCTTTTCTCTTAATTCTTCCATCAGTAATGAGTAAAATCACTGACAGAAAATATTTTAAACCTATTTCGTCACTTCTTTGTGTTGACCATTTGCTAAATGTGGTGATGTGCAGGAAGATTTGCCAAGATGAGTAACGGTCGGACTGCACCAACAGTCACACTCAAATCAACCCAAACCAGAAAAATACTGTAATCTGCTGTAAGATTGTACGGTAGCTTGCGGTTATTATTTTGTTCTTTAAAAACACATGAATTTACAGTATTCAGCTGTATTTCCAAAGAATGGTATATTACTGCACAAAATATGCTGTATTTTTACAGCAATTTGTTACAGTGTACGATAGTTTTGTGAGTGACATCACACATGGCTACAGCCCCAGCACTTGGTGGGATGTAAACAACAGTGGCGATTTGTGAAAATACCCTTGGTAAGTAACATGGTCTCAGACCAACTGCCAAAAGTTCAATATCCAGACAGCAAATCTTCTTCCTTACAGTAATATCATATCGTAATGTCATATTACTGACAGGGGTAACACTATTTTTTGTTAATAAACAGCACCAGACCACCAGATTTGCTCCTTCCACTCGCTCTTGATATAGCGTAGTGAAGCTTGGTAGATCCACACATGAATTTGGGAAGTTATTGTCTAGCAAGATTTTTTGTAAAACACATGAGGCTGCACTCATGATACAGATACTGGGTCCTTACAAATGACTCTAGCTCCTCACTCTTGCTAGTCAAAGAGTTGACGTTACCCATGAAGATCGATGGTTAAAAAGTGTCATGGGGTAGGTTCTGGAAACTCAGATGCGGACACAGGGGAAACCAAACTGGTCATGTGGACAGGGTTTGAAACAACTAAAACCCAAAGATACAAACTAGGAGGGAAACCAGCAGGGCTAACTAAACACAAACCAAACCTGGCAAACAACCTCAAAGACTAAATATAATCCTAACTAACAAGAGTAGAATAGAATAGAATAGAATAGAATAGAATAGAATAGAATAGAATAGAATAGAATAGAATAGAATAGAATAGAACAGAAATACTTTAATAATCCCCAAGGGAAGATTTGTTTGCTACAGTGGAAAGAGTACAGGTCCCATAAATACAGATAAATAAGTAAAAATGTGCAATAAATAAAAATAAACAATGAGAATAACATAAAAAAATAAAATGTCTCATGTTAAGAATGTACAAATGTTAAAGAAGGCACAATCATATAATTAAGTGGGGAAACAGAATCTCAGGCCGGATAACTGGGGGGAAGACTAAACTGAGACCAACCAAACTTAATACAGAAAACAGGTGAAATTACAAAAGCCAAGGAAAAACACTTACTAACAAACCGGACAGAAACTATGATAAGCTGCTTTGAATAAACTAAAGCTAGACCAACCAAACGGATGAGGTGGGTGCTGTAAATGCCTGGAGGGAAGGGAGAGAGGCACACACAATCTTTTCAGCAGCTCTCACAATCCGCTGGAGGGTCTTGCAGCAGGACGCTGTGCAGGAGCCGTACCACACGGTGATGGAGCTGGAAAGGATGCTCACGATGGTTCCTCTGTAGAATGTCTACGTGGTGGGTGCAGGGCCTCTAGCGCTTTTAAGTTTGTGGGAGAGGCAGAGTTGCTAATGGGCTTTTTTGGGCAGTGATGCGCAGTTGTTGGTCCAGGAGGGGTTTCTGTGACATATACACCCAGGAACTTGGGGCTGCTCACCCTCTCCACAGCAGCACTATTGATGGACAGTGGAGCATGCTGGGTACACGTTCTCCTGAAGTTCACAATAATCCCCGTCAGCTTATCCATGTTCAGAGAGAGATTATTGTGTCTGCACCACAGGCCCAGGTGGCTAACCTCACCCTGTAGTTCGTCTTATCATCATTGCTGATGAGACCCGCCACGGTTGTCATCTGCAAACTTGATGATGAGATTGAAGCTATGTTATGGTGTGCAGTCATAGGTCAGCAGAGTGAAGAGGAGGGGATTCACGACACATCCCTGGGGGGCCCCCGTGTTCACTGTGATGATGCTGGACATGTTGCTGAACTTGCTGCCGACCCGAACTTCTTGTGGTCTCCCAGTCAGGAAGTCCAACAACCACTTGCTGAGCTGAAGTCCATGTTCAGCATTCTGACATAGGAGTTGTTTGTATCCAGACGGGTGAGGGCTGTGTGGAGGGTGGTGGAGATAGCATCATCAGTCTAGTGGTGAGACCAATATGTAAACTGTAATCTGTAAACATTACAGATTTTTTTTTTGGAAGACTATTTACTTGAGGATGAGGTTGAAACAGTTATTGCACATAAGTGGTATGCATATGTAAGGGTAAAAAGTGCAGCAGTAATAGAGGTAGACCAGTTTATACGGTGGCATTGAAAAGTCTGACTGATGTTGGAATAAACGACCTGCGGAAACAGTCCTTCCACTTAGGGTGTACCAGTCTGTTGCTGAAGGCGCTTCTTAAAGAGTTCACAGTCTGATGCAGAGGGTGGGAGGTGTTTCCCATTGATAGAAGACAGTTTGGCCAGAGCCCTCCTCTCTCCTACCACCTCAATGGATTCCAGGGGGCAGCCACAAACTGAGCTGGCTCTTTTTATCAGTCTGTTTTTATCACGCTCAGAGCACCCCCTTCCCCAGCATATCACTGCACCACTGATGCCACCACAGTGTCATAAAAGGTCTTCAGCAGTGGCCTGCTCACACCAAATGATGCGAGTCTCCTCAGCAGGTATCGACGACACTGACCCTTCTTATAAAGAGTCAGTTTATCTGTCCAGTCAAGTTTGTTATTTAGGTGAACACCCAAGTACTTGTAGGTCCTCACTCTCTCAATGTCAAGTCCCTGGATGTTTAGCGGTGGAGTGTAATGAGGGTTTCCTGTGGAAATCGATCACCAGCTCCTTTGTCTTGCTGGCGTTCATTTGGAGGTGGTTCTGCTCACACCAGTCGACAAAGTCCATGATGATCTTCCTGTACTCACAGTTGTTCCCCTCTGACACATATTCCATAATGGCAGTGTCATCGGAGAACTTCTGGAGATGACAACTGTCTGTGGAGTAGCGGAAGTCTGATGTATGGAGGGTGAAGAGGAAAGGTGAGAGTACTGTACCCTGGGGGGCTCCTGTGCTGCAGACCACCACATCAGACACACAGTCCTGTAGCCTCACATACTGAGGTCTGTCTCTGAGGTAGTCCATGGTCCATGCAGCCAGCTGGTCACTGACCCCACTCTCTCCATCTTCACCCTAAGTAGTGAGGGTTGGATTGTATTGAAGGCACTGGAGAAGTCGAAGAATGTGATCTTGACAGTGTTTCTAGTGTCCTTCAGGTGACACAGGGATCTCTGCAGCAGGGAGAGGACAGTGTCATCCATCCTAATGCCAGGCTGGTATGCAAACTGCAGGGGATCCATGTTTGGGCTCACCAGGGGGCGTAGATGGCTCAGGACGATCCTCTCCAGTGCCTTCATCAGGTGAGAGGTTAAAACCATGGGTCTGAAGTGGTTGGGCTCCTTGTGGCATGAGGTCTTTGGAACCGGAACCACACAAGAAGTCTTCCACATGGCAGGAACTCTTTCCAGTCTCAGGCTTAGGTCAAAGATGTAGCAGACCACCTGATAGAGCTGGTCTGCACAGTCTCTGAGGAGTCTGGAGCTGATGTCATCAGGACCCGTGGCTTTCCTGGCTCTGGTCTTCCTAACCTGCATTCTGACCTGATCCACTGTTGGCGTGAAGAGAGGGGGAGGAGGTGGGGGGAGAGAGGAGAGCCCCAGAGATGGTGGTGGTGGTGAAGGAGGTGAGGGGGATGGGGTGAGCAGGCAGGAGGAACTGGAGGCAGGCTAGACAGGGCTCAGGCTGGAAGGGGAGGGGGTGAGACCAGTATCAAACCTGTTGAAAAACAGGTTTAACTGGTTGGCCCAGTCTCTGTCCCCAAGGTTCAGGCTCCCCCTTTTTGCCCTTGCCCTGCCCTGATATGGTCTGGAGTCCTCTCCAGACCTCTCTTGTCTTATTACTCTGTAGCTGATCCTCCATTTTCTTCCTGTAGCTGGCCTTGCACAGCAAACGTCTGTTTAACGTATAAAATCTATTACGAGTTATCATAAGCTAATAACTTTTCTCGCTGATTGTGGGGTCAGCTCTGTAGAGGCTTGAAGCACAGATAAGCCCACATCACCGTCAGAATCAGAGTCTGAAGAAAACAGCAGGGGGTGTCTCCTCTTTGGTGCATCCTCTGTGGGTTCTGGAGTAACTCTGCTGGATTATTCCTGCAGCAGGTGCATCAAGGCTGGTGCATACCCCTTCTCACTCTCCTCTTGGTAGACGCTTTAAATCCTTAAAGCATGGGTCAAGGGCTGTAGCCAACTTGAGCCACTGATGGTTGAGTGCAGCTTGGCGTTCAGATAGGTCCTTCAGGAAAGCAGTCTTGAATCTCACCATGTAGGATGAGTCCTCCTCCGTGACCTTTATGGTGCTGTTCAGGTGGCGGAGAGCCGGTAACACCACAGAACATAAGTCTCACCTCCAAGGAGCTCAGTCACATATCTGCAACAAATCATTTTTAAAAGTGATTTTTAATTATTTTACTAATTAGCGGTCAATTTAAAAAGCTTTTCAAAGGTATGATAACTAGCAATAAATCCCATTAATAAAATAGTTCAGTTTACCTGCATGGTTCAAGGACAGTCTGTCACGGGGAGTGTGATTTTCGAACCCAAATGTGAGAGGCGCACAGAGTAGACATGAGGCAGACTGGCAATCGCAGGTGTTTAATTCACAAAAACACAAAACTATAACCAAAAATACCAACTATGGCCAGGACTCACACACGTGAGAAAGGGGAGAGGGAAGGCGGGCTCCTGTGGGGGCGGCAGTCGAGGGGAAGGCGCGCACCGGCACTCAGCTCCTGGGGGAGCGTGGCAGCTGCAGCCAGGATGATGCCGCGGCCACTTCAGGTAGCGGGCCGGCCGATTGACGCAGTCAGGGGTGGGGAAGGCTCACGCCGGTGCACTTCTCCTGTGGGGGGCGCGGCTGCAGTGGCCAGGAACGGCTGGGGTCCACGTCCACTGTCTGGTGAACGGCAAGGGGGGAAGACGCGGGCTGCTCTGTCGGCTCTGTCTCATGGCTTGGAGACGAGGAGAGGAGATAGACGATAATGATCCGGCGCTGAACTGTGTGCAGCGCCGGCCTTTATACGAGGAGGATGAGAGGATTGGCTGCAGCTGCGTCGGTCCTCCAGCTGCTTCTAATCCTCCCTCATCAGCACTGTGACACAGTCACTAGCTTCTCCAGTTTTGTCCACTCTGCTGTAGTCAACAGTTTGTGCTACTGTCTGCCAAGATTAGCTTTGACAGCCTCTTAGTTCTTTAGGAGATGTGAGATCATATCCAGCGTTGAATTCCACCTTGTGGGCACATATATGTACATATATATATATATATATATATATATATATATATATATATATATATATATATATATATATATATATATATATATATATATATATATATATATATATACACACTGCTCAAAAAAATTAAAGGAACAGTTTTTAATCTAAGTATTGCATCAAGTCAGTCAAACATGTGGGATACTGATCTGGTCAAGTAAGTAACAGAGGTGGTTTTTAGTCACTTTCAGCTGCTTTGGTGTTCATAAAATTAACAACAGGTGCACTAGAGGGGTAACAATGAGACAACCCCCAAAACAGGAATGAGTTTACAGGTGAAGGCCACTGACATTTTTTTCCCTCCTAGTGTTTTCTGACTGTTTTTCACTTGTTTTGCATTTGGCTAGGTTTAGTGTCACTACTGGTAGCACGAGGCGATACCTGGACCCTACAGAGGATGCACAGGCTGTCCAACTCCTCCAGGATGGCACATCAATACGTGCCATTGCCAAAAGATTCGCTGTGTTTGCCAGTCTCAAGAGCATGGAGGAGATTTCAGGAGACAGGCAGTTAGTCGAGGAGAGCTGGACAGGACCATAGAAAGTTCTCAACCCATCAGCAAGACAGGTATCTGCTCCTTTGTGCAAGGAGGAACAGGATGGCCACTGCAAGAGCCCTACAAAATGACCTCCAGCAGACCACTGGTGTGAATGTCTCTGACCAAACAATCAGCTCCTGTGGAACCAGCTCCCAGTTTGGGTTCGGGAGGCGGACACCCTCTCTAATTTTAAGACCAGGCTTAAAACCTTCCTTTTTGACAAAGCTTATAGTTAGGGCTGACTGCGGGACCCTGACGGGGTGAGCTGGTGTTTTCATTTGCACAACTGACTTCCCCTCTTGACGTCCCTTTAGTTTGTCCCTAGTTATGCTGCTATAGGCCTAGGCTGCTGGGGGACCTTTCTTGATGCACTGAGCCCTTCTCTAACTACCTATGTATTTACTATATATACCATTATTGTATTACACTCACTCTGTTTCTTTCTGTGTCCTTTCTCCGAGTGTCCCTGGTCCCAGAGCTGGATGCTTCAGATGTGTGGTTGTTCTCCCACCTCCAGCTGCCCATTTCCACCAATCTACTCTGCATTGCCCTTACTATACTTGATTTGCTCATCTACATATTTTTGAATTTACCACCAGCTATATATGTAGTATATTTAATGTCAGAGCCGTACACCACAGCAGTAAACTATAATTAGTTTCCATGTTAGTTGTACTTTGCATGTATCATCTGTCTTATCATGCATGTATCAAATTGTGTGTTATATGGTCCTTGTGTCCCCCCCACCTCTCTATATCCATCCCTCTACCTCCACCTCTAACCCTCTACCTGTAACCCTCTACCTGTAACCCTCTACCTCTATCCCTCTACCTCTATCCCTCTACCCCTCTACCCCTCTACCTCTACCTCTCTACCTCTACCTCTATCCCTCTACCTCTACCTCTCTACCTCTTCTGTCCCTCTCAACCCGCCCGGCCAGCAGGCAGATGGGTCCCCCCACATTAGAGCCGGGTTCTGCTCGAGGTTTTTTTCCCTGTTAAAAGGGTGTTTTCCTTGCCACTGTCGCCTTTTGGCTTGCTCTGGGGGTCAGGCATATGGGTTCTGTAAAGCGTCTCGAGACGATTTGACTGTAATTGGCGCTATATAAATAAAATTGAATTGAAAAATTGAATTGAAACAGATGTAATGAGGTTGGTCTGAGGGCCCGACATCCTCTCATGGGCCCTGTGCTCGCTGACAGGCACTGTGGAGCTCGGTTAGCATTTGCCACAGAACACAGGAATTGGCAAGTCCACCACTGGTGCCCTGTGCTTTTTACAGATGAGAGCAGGTTCATCATGAGCACATGTGACAGACATGACAGGGTCTGGAGAAGCCGTGGAGAATTTTATGCTGCCTGTAACATTGTTCAGCATGACTGGTTTGGTGGTGGATCAGTGACGGACTGGGGAGACATATCCATGGAGGCACGCACAGACCTTTAGAGGCTGGACAACGGCACTCTGACTGCCATTTGGTATCGGGATGAAATGCTTGGACCCATTGTCAGACCCTACGCTGGTGCAGTGGTCCTAGATTCCTTCTGGTGCACAACAATGCCCAGCCTTATGTGATAAGAGAATTCATGCAGTTCCTGGAGGATGAAGGAAGTGATACCATTGATTGGCCCCCACGCTCGCCTGACGTGAATCCAATAGAAAACCTTTGGAACATTACGTTTTGGTCCATCCGACACCACCAGGTTGCTCCTCAGACTGTCCTGGAGCTCAGTGATGACCTGGTCCAGTTCTGGGAGGAGATTCCTCAGGACACCATCCGTCCCCTCATTCGGAGCTTGCCCCGACATCGTCAGCCATGCATACAAGCCATACAAACTACTGAGTACCATTTTGAGTCGCTGCCAAGGAATTTCAGCAAGATGGACCAGCCTGTCACATCAGTTTTTCACTTTGAGTTTTGGGGTATCTTGAATTTAGCCCTCTATGGGTTAAATTCAAATGACACTTGACTGCAGATTTTACCTGTACAACCTATTTATTGAATGGCCATTTGAAAATAGCTTTTTAAAGGCTGAATGTAAAAAATAAATAAATAAATAAATAAATAAATAAATATTTGAACAACCTCATCTGAAAATGGAAAATGCAGTCAGCAGTTATATCATGGCATATAGATATTAGCTTAATGCTATCAATTAGTTTACTCACGTTAGATACACTGGGTTGGCACCGGGCCCAATTAACTGAAGCTACCGATATGTTACGTAATGTTAGCTGGACATCAATATTTTGTGAATGTCTGTTTAATTTGTAAAATATATTATGAGTTATCTTAAGCTAATAACTTTTCTCTGGTAAGTCGCTGCCCTATTTTCCAAGACAACACTCCTGACTCTCTGACCTGGAGCCTGGGTGCTTGACGTGACGTCACTTTCAAGGCCGTGCTCTTTTGGCATCAACGTTGAATAGCCCGACATATCAAAGAGTAGATACTGAGCAAGATCTGTAGTTTACCTTGGTACTCGCGGGTACCTGACAGTGCAGGACTGCTGTGAGGGTGCAGACATGCGGCAGTGGTGTATTTGCGATGATAAAAAATAAAGAAGAAAAAAGAAATTTGAGGATACAATTTAGGAATGGCGGCCCGCCGCTGCTGAATGAATGTAGAGGAAACACTGTAAAACTGGCAAAATTAACAAAGCACAGGACACAGAAATATAATTTGGATTCTTTATTCTGGACAAAATTAATTGGAGGTTATTCAATGGATGAAATAATTACATAATACATAAAAGAAATTGCAAGACTGACTTGCTGCACGAGAGCTGCACAGTGGCGTAGTGGTTAGCACTTTCACCTTGCAGCGAGAAGGTCCCTGGTTCGCGTCCCGGATTTCCCGGGATCTTTCTGCATGGAGTTTGCATGTTCTCCCTGTGCATGCGTGGGTTTTCTCCGGGTACTCCGGCTTCCTCCCACAGTCCAAAAATATGCTGAGGTTAATTGATCATTCTAAATTGCCCGTAGGTGTGAATGTGAGAGTGATTGTTTGTCTCTGTATGTGGCCCTGCGACAGACTGGCGACCTGTCTAGGGTGTCCCCTGCCTTCGCCCGAGTCAGCTGGGATAGGCTCCAGCCTCCCTCGCGACCCTAGTGAGGATTAAGTGGTGTATAGATAATGGATGGATGGATGAATGGATGGACTTGCTGCACTCCACACAAAACTGTGCAATTCAATAGGAATTTCTGGTGCTACTTATAGTACACTCACAAAAGGTCCTCCAAATAACCACACTGGTACACAGTCTAAATAAGAGTGAAAAGCTACACATGAAGCAAAACAAACTACATAAAAAAAAAATAACTGTAGTGGCTCCCCCCTTTATAACAGAGCACACAAACATATCATTAGCATCTTTAACATTCATATATACTGTATGGAACGTCACAGGTACAAACTTAGTTACATACAGTTCAAGTTTCCTACCAGCAATGCAGGCTTTCACAACACTGGACTTAATGGACAGACGCGGGCTGTAGCCTAGCAGCTCCTAGCAGTCTTCACATTTCTAGCAACATCGAATCAATACAATCGTCTCAGTTAACAAAACAGCAGCACATACATCCATAAAACCTTTACACATGCATAAGGCTGAATAGTTCATATAAGAAACACACATTTATGGTTTATTTACCTTAGAAAACTGGAGATAACAATGCCGGTAAAACCGTGTGTGTTGCATTCAGGAAGGAAAGAGAGCTTCCTGATTCTTGCGGTCTCTAGTGGAGCCCCAAAATCTCGCGTTGTCACAGGGGGTTACCCCAAAAAAACAAGAGTGCCCTCTGGTGGCGTTTTGTGCAAACAGCGTTTAATTTTCCACCCGATCTCACACACACACACACACACACACACACACACACACACACATACACACAAACACACATAGATATATATGTATGTATAGTAAATGTGTGATAGTGCAATGAGGTGCAACGTCTGCTTTAAAGTGTCTGATTCAAGTAAAATGCTCAGTTTGAATTGGTTATTGCACATTAAAATGATTTTGGAGGTGTGTAGTATCCACATCTCCAAAGCTTTTTAACATCTACGCTGAGCAGATCATGAGAGATGCCCTTGGAGAATTCCATGGAGGTGTTGAAGTAGGTGATCAACAGATAAAAAATTGAAGATATGCTGACGACACCACGCTGGTCTGCAACAGTAGCAAGGAACTGATGGATCTGCTTAGAGCAGTGAAAACCTCAAGCGAAGAAAGACGACTGTTGTTGAACACGAAAAAGACCAAAATCATAGTTGTCAATGATAGCAACAGTGATGCAGATAAAATCTTTTCTCTGGACGGTGATGTCATCGAAGAGGTGGCAAGTTTTGAGTTCCTGGGTTCGGTCATCAACGCAAAAGGGAACTGCACCCAAGAGATCAAAAGAAGACTAGCAATGGCTCGAAGCATAGTGAAAAGTAAACTTCCTTCATCCCTCAAGGTCAGACTACTGAGATCAACAGCCTTTGCAGTGGCATCATATGGCTGCGAATCCTGGACTATGAAGTCAGAAGATAAAATGAGACTGGATTCCCATTGAAATGTGGTGCTACTGCAGGATACTGAGGACACCATGGACAGACAAGAACAAATGCATCTGTACTCAAGGAGCGAGGAGTCTAAAAAACACTGAGGGCTAGCATCATTGCAAGGAAACTCAGCTACTTTGGTCATGTTACCAGACATCACTGCCTTGAGAAAACAATCATTCAAGGGATGGTTAACAGAAAGAGAAAGAGAGGTAGACCTGTAGCGAGTTGGCTTGATGACATCAAAGCGATCACAGAAACTGGAATTGCAGAGGCTACTAGAGCTGCTGCTGACAGTAGACGATGGCGCTCTCTCATTCAAACCACACTAGCATTTACTTATCAGCCCCTCCATGATTTTGCGATGTTGCGATGGCACAAATTCACGCAAATTCAACTAATCTCCACAAATTCTGTGCGACCATACAATTTTGTCCAATCATCGCAACTTTTCCGCAATTTTGGCCAGCCTCCCATGAATTCCACCAATCATAGCAGTCCCTAGCGCAAACATAATGCATGTACGTCACCAAATTCACATCCTTGTTTATGGTTTGAAAATCCAGACATGTCCAATTCTAATGTCGCTCATTTATCAACAAAAATTGCTGCTGAAGACAATTCCCTGATGTTCTTCCCTGATGTTCTTCACAAAAGCAGAGGTAAACTGTTTTGCACCCCATGCAACATTGTGGTGGAATACAAAAAGGTAAATCATCAACTGACAAACACTTTTCTACCGCGAAACATATTAGGAGAATGGCTGAAACGAGCGGACCACAGACCAGACAAATCACCATGACCGAAGCTGTTGCATCCAGATCTGTTGCGAGCACTGAAACAATGAAGGCAAGTTAAATTAATTACTCTGCCAAGGAACGCGGTGGAGTTATGTGACGATTGACATATGTGAATCCTTCCTCCATTAGTCAAAAGTGAACGAGCTGATTTGGATGAAATTTTCAGGGAAGGTCAGAAATGACACAAAGACCAAGTAATTAGATTTTGGTAGTGATGCGGCTTATAGTCTGGATCCAGGAATTTGTTAAGGATTTCTCATTGAGATAGCGGCTGGCGTCTGATAGCAGCGTGGTAACCATGACAACAAGTGAACACTACTTCATCTGCCTGCTGACGATCATATGATTGCGATCCTACTATAAATCCACCGCTGTGGACTTATCGGAAGTGATACAAGGAACAACTGATTAAATTATGGGGGTGTTTCCTAGTCCCATCAATTCCCACTGCCCACTACATATTTAGGTCACGCGATTCGGTATCCGTACATAACATACACATGCATAACACACGCCTGTGCTTAGTGCAAGGTCAGGGAATGAACGGTCTCAGTGGAGTACTTCGCTCTCTGAGTGCTTCTTGCTAATTGATGTGACTAGCTGTGAGCATGTGTGTGAATACATGTATGCCAGGATGTGAAATCAACTTTTTAAGCCACTGACAAATATGTCCAAATGTGATTCAGTCAGTAAATTATCATTTTGTGCATTAAATCTACCAACCACTTCATGTTAAACCAGTATCTGGCTGGTGCTAGTGTCCCACCATGGTATGTGAGCTTTTGTGTAAATGGGTTGGAGCATGAAAAAATTAATTTCAGAATAAATATTGAAAAATGTTTTAAAAGCTGAAAAAATGCAACTTTTTAGCAATTGTCACTGTCTCCTGCAATTTCATTGCAACAAATACACTTAAAACATTGCAACTTATTTCGTAATTTTTTAGAAAAGCTGCCACAAATTCAGGCATTTTAGACCACAACAATCTCGAAAAACACCCACGAAATCCTGGAGGGACTGACTTTGACTGACATGACTTTAGAGAGCGAGTACACTTTGATAACATTTTTGTTGGTTGTATGTTCAAAGTTTGGGGTCTTAGAAATGTACTTATTTTTGAAAGAAAAGTAATAAAGAAAAGCATTCATTTTTTTCAATAAAGATAACATTAAATGAATCAGAAATACAGTCTAGACATTGTTAATGTGGTAAATGACTATTCTAGCTGTACATAGTTTTAAAGAGACAGAGTTTACCTGTGCAAGTGGACTTCAGACACATTGCTGTCTTGATGTTTAAAAGACTAAAAGAGTTTTGTGTGGGCTTATGGATCTGACTATGTATGTCCTTGATAATATGCATATTGTCAGGTTATTACATTTCAGTTCTGTTTTGTGTAAACAAAACCTGGAGTGTGTGTGTGTGTGTGTGTGTGTGTGTGTGTGTGTGTGTGTGTGTGTGTGTGTGTGTGTGTGTGTGTGTGTGTGTGTGAGAGAGAGAGAGAGAGAGAGAGAGAGTTTGTGAGTGAGAGAGTGTGTGAGTGAGTGAAAAAGTGTCCTGCCTCAGGTTTGAACAATAATTTCTTTATCTTGTGGTCATTTTGGCCCTGACTTCATGCACTCAGCTTGTATGTCTTGCTTTATGTGAAGGCTTTACAATCTGAAGCCCAGATGACAACTTCTGTCAGTTTTGAGATATTTTCACAGATTTGACAGAGCTCTACAGAGTGAATATATACATTATACATTAATTATATAATTATACATTAATACTGACATTAAACTGTTAGTACTAGCTAGTACCCTATTCCCAAAGACAACTGCACTGATAAACACAGTATCGTGGCCCTTTAATATCAACTGAAATACAAAAAATTCTTACAGGGCTTCTCAGAAAGAAGGGCCTCTAGGAGAGTTTGCGCTATCTTTGAGTCCACTAAATTTGCCCTTGCAATTGCTTATCCATAGCTCAATTCAGTTCAATTCAATGTTATTTATATAGCACCAATTACAGGTCAAATTGTCTCAAGATGCTTTACAGCACCCACATGCCTGAACCCCCAGAGCAAGCCCTAAGACGATCCATAGTGGACCCAAACAGATACAAAGTCATGAAATTTATGTAATTGTTGTGTACACCAAAGCTTTTAGGGCACCAAATATAGCAAACTTTAAGTTTTCCTTCAGTCTAAGTGGTATGAGCTGCCTAAACATAACCATATAAATGTTAATCATGCTGACTCTGTTAGGGTGGATATTGTTTAGGGGGAAAAAAAACATTATCAGAGAGCATTTTACAGATAGTTCAAGATGAGTAATGTTCATTTTTCAAGAAGAATGAAAGAAAATAAATCTCGGGTTGACAGGGGAGCACTTGAAGGCAGTATTTGTTACATCCCATTTTCCAGCCTTTTAGGTATCCTTGTAGCTGTAGACAATGCTGCAGACCAGCACACCCACAGAATAGGAGAGCAGTGAGTGAATATTTCAGCATGGGTAGATTTGTCTGTAGGAGTGGTGGGATGAAGGTGCCTGTGTGTGCGTTTTGTGTGTCTGGGTTGGGGGGAGTGAGTTTGGGGTGTATAACAGATAGAGCACATCTGGTGGTGAGGCAGGGAGGTGGTGGTGGGTGGGAACCCAGAGTGCTGCCCGTGGCAGCTACCCTTCCCGTACCAGCCTCAAGAAGGGAGCTGCCTGTCTGTCACAGCCTGATTTATACATGGCTAATGTCAAACGAAAGCAGTGTGGAAATTGTGGCATAAACACCAAATACCGCCAGAATTTAGAGATTATGATTCAGTGTCTGGGAGGACTGCTCTTCCAACACAGCTATCCCTGAACCTTACTCCCCTGCTCAAAGACACACATTGACACACACCAGCAATCTCCAGTCCTTAGGGCTTATCTCAACAGTGACCTATGGCTTGCACTTTTCAGCGTGATTTCTTGCTCCGCTCCCTCTTTCTGCCTGGGTCAGATAATTGTCCCAGACCTCTTGTGTTATCAGCCTTTGTTCTGCCTTTTGAATTAAATATTGCATTGATCATGAAAAGTCAGACATGCCCAAATTTTGTGATGGATCGTTTGTTCAAAAGTTTTAGATTCCTTTTGCATCAGGTTTTGGATTTTACTGGGCTGACTGTCCAAAATGTGTGTAGAAACACATCATATTGATACCTCTTTTTCTTTAGTATGCTTGAGTGAGTAAATGTATGTCAACCTACGAGCTACACAGCAGCCTTTGTTGCTTATTGTGCAAGGCTATGCTGAGGCCCTGAGTACAGCAAGACAGGCAATGGGTTCTCCAAGCATCTGAAACATTAATGCAGAAACCCGATTAGCCTTGCTATCACAGGCCTCCTGCTCCTTGCCTATTGATTTTCCTTCTGCTCACCCTCCCCTTTCAAAAAGCCGGGAGGTGAGTCTCTTAAGAGCCAGAGCACCTCTCCTCTCCAAGGCCTCCTCTGGCCTAGACCTTCTCACCGATCCAGCCCTGATGATTTCTGCTGAGACTTTTGAGGGGCTATAGACTTCTGATGATAACCCATGGTATTGTAGGAGAGGGCTGGGTGATGGAGGATAGAGACAGGAAAGGGAGAGGTGGTGTTGAAGACAGTCTGTGTGCTGTAGTGATCATGGAGGCCTAAATCAGCCTGATCAGTATGCCAGGGTGAAGAAGTGTACACTCCAGAGAGAGAAGCTCTGTAATCAGAGATGAAAGCTGTTCGGGGTCTGGTCAGCTTGACTCTCCCTCTCCTCTCTGGTTTCACTGACCTGGAGCGTTTTTCACTGAAGGGAGAGATGAACATCTCTGATGGCTTAGTCCAGAGACATATCTATCTGTACAGTTCTCTACCTTCACAGTGTTGATCAGGGAATTTGGCTGATCTTCCCCAGCAAATAAGGTGTGTTGTGAATGTAAACTAGAATGCTGTGGAATTTTTTATTTATTTAATTTTTTTTTGGAAAAGTAACCTTGAATTGAAACTTCCTTTTTATGGCTGACCATAAATAGCTTCGACTAAGCATGAGTAAAAGACATTAGGGCTTGTCAAATTTTAGAAATTTACTGGATGAAAGGAACAGCTCATTGGGGATGAGCATGGTGGTGCAATAGTTAGCATCCTTGCCTCATAGCAAGAAGGTTCTGGGTTCATTTGGCTGGGGCCTTTACGTGTGGAGTTTGCATGTTCTCCCTGAGCCAGCATGGGTTTTATCCAGGTGCTCTGGCTTCGTCCCATAGTCAAAAAGCCATGACTGGTATGTTGATTGTTGATTCTAAATTGCCTGTAGGTGTGAGTGCACATGGCGGTCTCTTTCTTTGTGTTAGTCCTGTGGTGGACTGACGGCCTGTTCAGGTTGTACCCAGCCTCTTGTCCAATGTCAGCAAGGATAGGCTTAATATTGGGTTTTGTTTTGCAGTTTCTGCATTAATTGAGAATGGATGAAATGCATGGATTACTTTTAATCTGTTCTGGTTTAGCATGCAACTTTGTTGGGTTCACTCTCACCACTCTCCAGCAGCAGGCAGCTGGTTGCAGCATAAAAACAATTTGCTGGTGAGCTTAGTGAAGCATTTAAGAGCTACGTATTTCTCTCACTGTTTGATGGGGCCCAAACTGTAGGTTAACATCTTGTTTCCACACAGTGAGTTGGTCTGTCTATTGATCTCCCCTGCTCCATTTCAGCACTATTCACACCTCAGGTGTCATGGCATGACCTCAATGAATGACAAATAGTTTTATTTTGTTTTGCTAGTTTTTTTTAAATAACTGTTTTAGATGCATCTAAAATATACAGACAAGCATATTACAAGTAACTTTGATGGGAAAATAAAAGAAAGGCAAAACTCAGTTGCAAATATTTGTTGTAATAAAGGCGGTGCTTGATCCAATTAAATTGGTACCAGTGTCAATATGGGAGGTACCCAGATCAGGCTTGAGCAGGCTTTTCTTATTTCAGAGTCTGGAAGCTCAGATTTTTCTCTCTATTTTGCACTTATCTGTCGTGATAAACAGATGATGTTTGCTTGAACAAACGTTATCATGACTGTACACATATCTGCTACCACACTTGACTTTTCTCCAACTTAAAATCAATATTTAGCAAAACCATAGCAAGGGACATTATTGCCTTTACAAATATTGAAATCACTCTGTGTGCAGTATAATTTGTTATGTTTTAAGATAATCATACCCTGCAGTGGAAAAATATCCTCTTGGTATTTTTATTGTGTACTAAAATCATGTAGGAGTTATTGCCTCTGCTTTAGATTCTCTCAAATAACCAAATGCTTGGCCATGTTTTTACAACAATTCATCTTTAGATAAAGCCAAAAAGAAAAAAAAACACAAATACAAAAAAAGTTGAGACAAAACTCAAGTTGAATCCAAATCTGCTGTTTGGGGGGTACTATAAATGGCATCAGGATCAAATGATTTGTAGAAGACTCATTTCTTTCACTGTATAGGTTATAGCTGCCACAAGATGAGCAACCTGAATATAGTTGTGAACCAAAGATATGTGTTTGATGATAGCTAGATGGGATAACTGGGGCAGAGTGTTGTGGATTTGTATGGCTGATATTGTCTCATACATAAACAGACTGTGTAGGCGTGTTAAAATAGCAGTTACTTGCCTCATTGTGAGAGAGCTTTAAATGACAAGAAACCCATACCCCATACATTTTGTGTGTGTGTGTGTGTGTGTGTGTGTGTGTGTGTGTGTGTGTATGTGTGTGTGTGTGTGTGTGAAGACGGCAGCCAGGGCAAACCTGTGTGAAAATATCATCGGTCTTGGCATAATTTCTGTTCAAAAGGTTGTTGACATGCACAGTTGGCTGTGTACAAAAATCTCATTTGGCCAATCATCTCCTTCATCAAAGAGTGGTGCGGTCTGTATCAGACAATATCAGAGAGGATTCAACAGAGACAGAAGGAAAACGCTCTCTCCTGTGCTGTGTTAATGAAACTACCAGATGCGTTTTAAAGAAAAAGACGCAGGAGCACTGGGTGGCCTGCCACATGTCCAACCAGGGAGTGTGTGTGTGTGTGTGTGTGTGTGTGTGTGTGTGTGTGTGTGTGTGTAGGTGTGTGTGTGTGTGTGTGTGTGTGTCTGTGTGTCTGTGTCTGTGGGTGGGTGTATGCAGGTGTACAGGGAGGCTCAAATGTTTTAGTGGACCACCCTGGGGTCCTACTCACCACGACTACCTTCTCCACTTAAAGGCCTTTAACCACTGCACTACTACCACCTACACACACTGGCAGAGAAGAGCAACAGCCTCCATCACACTTGAAAAACGATCTGATGATTGATGATGCTTGGCAGAACATGATGACTCACTGCAAATTTTGCTGTTATCAGTGTTTGCATTCCATCTGTTCCAGTGACTGATAATTTAATTTTTAAAAAAGTGGGATGTTGTGAGTGTTTTGCAGTCCATAGCAGGCCATAATGTATATGTGTTTGAGATTTGAGTATGTGGGGTTTTTTTGGATTTCCTGATTCCCCAGCAGTGATAGATAGCTGTAGCAAAGCCCCAACAACCCCCTACCCCTAGGCTGCAAGCCCCTCCTGCTGTAATCAATGACATGTTAAGCTGGCAGGCTTTTGAAGTGAGGTGTTCCAGAGGGGTGCTGAAGGGGTGTGTGTGTGTGTGTGTGTGTGTGTGTGTTTGTGGTAAGTGTGTGTGTGTGTGTGTGGGGGGGGGGGGTTTGCACAGAGGAGTTGAGGGGTATTGATTATGTGTGGCAATGGGATACAAGGGAGAAAAGGGAGGCACACTTTAAGTTGAGGTGGGGTGGGGGGACAGTTTGACAAAGTGAAAGGCAGTCTGGAACTTGTCACTAGAACTAGCGTGACTGAACAGATGGCCGATGACTCACCCTGTTGGGTCTAAATGGGTCACACTCAACCCATCCCCAAATAGACATCCCATATTGATGTTTTTCTCCACTATCTACCTGTTTTAATTCTTTTCGTCTTGTAAATATCAAGACAGATGAAAAAATTATTTTCTTTCAAAAAAAGGACATTTCTAAGTGACCCCAAACTTTTGAATGGTAGTGTATATACAATCATGGAAAAAAATACTAGACCACTGGTCTTTTCTTCAATTTCTTGTTCATTTCAATGCCTGGTACCACTAAAGGTAAATTAAATGAAGAATACAATGAACATGGCAAAAAATGCAGCTGATTACATAATACTTATATGTCTGATTTGACATACTTAAGCTTAATTGCATTCCCAGGGTATATAAAAGGCCATTTCATGTCATAAGCAGCACTGCACATGCAAAGGCCTAGAGTGGTTTCCTCCTTACATTCAAGCTGTAGCACAAATCAGAAGTTGTCACCTCTAACATAATGCAGAAAACAAAAGAATTATGTGAAGCCACAAAGTCAGCCATCTTGGCACTGCTGGAAATTGGCCTGAATGAGAGATAGACAGATAGATTAAACCTTTATTGATCGTGTAGCGGGGGAATTTACAGTGTAAGTGCAGCAAATAGAAGAACAGTTTGAATAAACAAGAGAGCAGCAAACAATACACACAGTGCATAGATATACATATTTTCTCCTTCTAGAAGAAAAATACAATATTTACAGCAAAATTTTGATGAAATTGCACAGTATCATTATTTACATTTTTATTGCACAGTTTGTAAGTGGGTGAACTGAACTACTGGGAGCAGGCTTGATTGTACAGTCTCTCCCGTCAATCTCTCCCGTCACTGAAGGAGCTCCCCAGTGATGTTACTGTTTGCTGCAGGTAGCGGAAAAACTGAAGATCTCCATTACATCTCCATTACACCAAGAAAAAACAAATCCAACATGGTGTTACCAAATTGCTACCTGGTTGTGGCAGGAAACATCTTTCTACCCCATGAGAATACCGTGCACTCATCTGTTCCTGTGTCAGGAATTGTCGTCAGACCTCTACAGACCTTAAAAATGAATGGGCACTGTGGAGAAATGTGAGTTGTTTGGCAATGACGGTTCAAAACCGACTTTTTGAGGCTGGTCTGAAGTCACACAGGGCATGGAAGAAGCCCTTCATCAACAAAAGGCAGAGGAAAGCCTGGTTACTCTTTGCTGTGGATCACAAAGATTGGACTGTTGATGACTGGGCTAAGGTTCTCTTCAGTGATGAATCCAATTTTCAGTTGATGTCCACTCTAGCCAACTTACTGGTTAGGAGGAAGCCTGGAGAAGCCTACAAACTAGACTGTTTTGCTTCTACAGCAGGGGTGCACACACTTTCTCAGCATGCAAGCTACTTACAAAATGACCAAGCCAAAAATGATCTACCTACTATAAAATTGCAAAACATATATTTTTTCATAAATATATTGAGAATTCTTTATATGAACCATATATGTTGGTGTACCTTGCATAACTACTCCATATAGCTCAATACAACTCTGTACATTTTTTGTCGTTACCTTACTCTGATAATTTGCACTGAATGGAATCAGCCAGGGATGCATAGTTCGGACAGTCGCTGCTGACAGCCAGCCTCAAGCACACTTTCAAATGATCATCAGTCATGGTGGAACGGTACTTGGACTTAATGATCTTAATGTGGGAAAAAGCTGACTCACATAAATAAGTGGAGCCGAATAATGCAGTCCAGGAGGTTACACATTTTCTCATGCTGGGGTACTTTTCCTCTGTGAGTAAGTTCCAGAACTGTCCATGAGCTCTGGACTTCTGCTCAATGTCGGCTTGTAGTGTCAAAATCTCATCCTCCACTCCAGAAGAGTTCAGGTGAAACAGTGTTGCAATTTTTGATGCAAGTGAAACAACCTCAGCATCTTCCCGAAAAGGGTAGCACACGAATGTTGCGATTGGCTCGAGTAAAGCGAAGTCTTGAAATCGTTTGTCAAACTCTGAGAGACAATTGTCAATCTGTTTTGTGTAGCATACAATGTCAAGCTGCACACATGATTTCCCTTGCGTCTCCAGCTCTGACGTGAGGTTCTGGAAGTTTGCCAAATCATGGTGCTGGAGCTTTGAGGAGAGATGTTGCATTTGTCATTTGAAAGCATTAACTGAGCTTATCATATTGATCACAGTTTTGTCTTTTCCTTGCAGCTCTAGATTAAGGTTATTCAACATGTTGGTCAGATCGGTAAAAAATGCCAAGTCTAGCAGTCACTGGTCGTCATTTAGTTGGTTATATTCTGCATGTTTAGCTTCACCGAAAAAAAAAAAAACTTAATCTCCAGACAGAGGTCTCGAAATCTTTGCAGGAATTTCCCTTGACGAAGCCATTTGACATCAGTATGCAACAATAACTCAGAATGGTCACTGTCAGCATTATCCAGATGTGCACGGAATAGTTGTCTTTGAAGAGATCTGGCGCGAATAGAACAGGCAATCTTTGTTGTCACATCCATTATTTCTTTCATGTTGAGCATTTTTGCGCATAACGCTTATTGGTGTATTATGCAGTGGTAATTAAGGAAGTCTGGGAAAGCATCGTCCTCCCTGCACTTGGCAATAAACCGATTCGAGCGGCCAACCATCGCGGGCACTCCATCCGTGGTGATGGAAACCATTTTGTACCCTGGGAGCTGAGTTTTCTCAATAAAGTTTTTAAAAGACTGAAATATGTCTTCTCCTTGCGTGTGTTCTTTCATGGGCAAGGCTGTTAACAGCTCCTCTTTTGTGCTCATATCAGTAAGCACCATCCAAATAAAAATGCACAACTGGGCTGTGTCACTAATGTCTGTAGACTCATCCAATTGCAGAGAGAAACACTCGCAATTTCCCAAAGTTGCTTAGTCAAATCCTCGGCCATGGCTTCACTGTGTCGTGTAACTGTAGTTCTTGATAGCTGGAGAGCTGTGATCAAAGATAGTATTTCTGCTTTGTTTTTAAAGTCTTGGAACAACGAGTCAGCTGCTTCAACAAATGCCTCTTTTACCATCTCTCCGTCTTGGAAGGATTTCTTGTTCTTAATGATTAAGTGACTGACCCGGAATGAAGCTTTGGTGGCTGCCTTTGCTTCTGAAGTTAGCTGTGAGAAAATTGACTGCTGTCTGGACAACTGGGATTTTATTTTTTTGGAACTTTTTATTTTGATTTTTCCAGTTTAACATAGAACTTTAACTGAGACAAGATCAGTGATGTAATACAAAAAAAAGGTACAAAACATAATGCATACATAAATATTGCTGCATATGATGCAAATGTACATCCAATATACATTCTACCCTGCAAAGGTAAAGAGAAAGACATCGAATAACATACAGACCAATATGTACACATATACATATATGCATGCATATATACACACATACCCCTACATATATACACATGTACACATTCACACACACATACCTACTCATCGCGTGTCAGGGCCCATTTCCATTACTCAAAGAATCACCTCAACAACCCAAACAGTTCACATTATCAGGTAATTTCCGACCATGCTCCACCTCCGATCAAAAAGGTCCATTCTCAACTGTAGTGACGCAGTCATTCTTTCCATAAGATACACCTGTCTTAACCTCTGCTTCCACTCAGCAACAGTCGGTGATTTAACATTCTTCCAATTTGCCGTTATAGTTTTCTTAGCAACCAACAATAAAATATGCAGAATATATCTTTGGTCAGCACTGAAAAGGTCGACCGGTATAACACCAAGTAAGTAAAACAGTACATTTGAAGGGATTTCTTTTTTCATAATTTTCTCCATTTCATCTTTAATATTTTTCCAGTATTCAAAGATAACTGGACAATCCCAGAATATGTGTGTGTGATCTCCTATTTTACCGCATTGTCTCCAGCACAAAACTGCTGAGGAATCTTTAACAAAATTTGAGATATCCAAAGGAGTATGAAAAAATCTGGTTTTAATTTTCCAGTCGAATTCTTTCCACTGCTGACCGCTGATACCTTTATGACAGCTGTTACAAAGTTCATCCCAAAGTTAGTCTTCTATCATGGTATTAGATT
This sequence comes from Amphiprion ocellaris, assembly GCF_022539595.1. NCBI lineage: Eukaryota > Metazoa > Chordata > Actinopteri > Pomacentridae > Amphiprion > Amphiprion ocellaris. The sequence goes on along the minus strand of NC_072766.1, from coordinate 29,865,709 downwards.
CCAGTTCCCATTTCTCCTTAATATTATAAGTACTCTCACAAGAGTCTGATGAAAGTCTTTTGTACAAATGGGAAACGTGTTTACGTGATGGGAAATGTTTTTCCAAGACTGTAATAAAATATTGTTCTGTACAATTTGGAATTTTGCAAATTCACTCTTTTTCTTTATGATTTGTAATGTAGTGCCTAATTTGCAAATATCTATAAAAATCATTTGAGGGAAGGTCAAATTGTTCCTGGAGTTGGGTGAAGGACTTCAAGTGTGTTTCTTTAAATAACTGATCAAAAATAGTGAGACCTTTAGCCGCCCATCTCCTAAAGCCATGATCTAAAATCGAAGGTGGAAAATCAACATTGCCCACTATGGGCATAGCTCGAGAGATAGATCCACTATCTTTAAGCATCTTTTTAACTTCTGCCCAAACCTTTATAGTATGTTTTATCCATTCATTTCCAATCTTCATTTTACTTATATGTTTCCAATCTAGAAAGGGCAGGACAGATAATGGTACACCCTTAACCTCATCTTGTTCTATTTGAGTCCACTTTGCCTCCTCGTCTCTGCTGATCCAAGTCACAATCGCTGCTAACTGGGCTGCCCAATAATAAAATTTCAAATTCGGCAGTGCCAGACTTCCTTTATTTTTTCAGTCAGATACAGTATTTTAAGTCTAATTCTGGGTCTCTTGTGTTGCCATATAAATTGAGAGATTAATTTGTTTAACATGGTAAAAATGAAACTTGGAACTCTTATGGGCAGCAACTGGAATAAAAACAGGAAACGAGGAAGCAGATTCATCCTTACAGTTTCGACTCTGCCAAACAGAGATAGGGGGAGGACTTCCCAGCGGGTCAGATCGCTCCTTACTTGTTTGATCAGTTTATTACAGTTTGCTTCAAACAGTTCTGTGGTTTGAGGTGTTATAACAATACCCAAGTATCTAAAACCTTGTTTAGACCAGTGAAATGACACTGTCTCGTTAAGTTGATTTGCCCACATTCCTGATATCATCATTGCCTCTGATTTATTTTGATTAATTTTATATCCAGAGATGTCTCCATAATCTTTTAAACAATGCATGAGTCGAGGTATTGAAGTTCAATTTCAATTCAATTCAGTTCAGTTTAATTCAATTCAATTCAATGTTATTTATATAGCGCCAGACCCTGTCATGTCGGTCACATGTGCTCATGATGAACCTGCTCTCATCTGTAAAAAGCACAGGGCGCCAGTGGTGGACTTGCCAATTCCTGTGTTCTATGGCAAATGCCAACCGTGCTCCACAGTGCCTGTCAACGAGCACAGGGCACACGAGAGGATGTCGGGCCCTCAGACCAACCTCATTAGATCTGTTTCAATTCAATTTTTCAATTCAATTTTATTCATATAGTGCCAATTACAGTCAAATTGTCTCGAGACGCTTTACAGAACCCATATGCCTGACCCCCAGAGCAAGCCAAAAGGCGACAGTGGCAAGGAAAACACCCTTTTAACAGAGAAAAAAACCTCGAGCAGAACCCGGCTCTAATGTGGGGGGACTTATCTGCCTGCTGGCCGGGCGGGTTGAGAGGGACAGAAGAGGTAGAGAGATAGAGGTAGAGGGATAGAGATAGAGGGATAGAGATAGAGGGGTTGAGGGATAGAGGTAGAAGGTTACAATTGGTGGGAGAACAACCACACATCTGAAGCATCCAGCTCGGGGACCAGGGACACTCAGAGAAAGGACACAGGGAGAAACAGAGTGAGTGTAATGCAATAATGGTATATATAATAAATACATGGGTAGTTAGACAAGGGCTCAGTGCATCAAGAGAGGTTCCCCAGCAGCCTAGGCCTACAGCAGCATAACTAGGAGCAAACTAAAGGGACGTCAAGAGGGGAAGTCAGTTGTGCAAATGAAAACACCAGCTCACCCCGTCAGGGTCCCCCAGTCAGCCCTAACTATAAGCTTTGTCAAAAAGGAAGGTTTTAAGCCTGGTCTTAAAAATAGAGAAGGTGTCCACCTCCAGAACCCAAACTGGGAGCTGGTTCCACAGGAGAGGCGCCTGATAACTGAAGGCTCTGCCTCCCATTCTACTTTTAGAGATTCTAGGAACAACAAGTAAGCCTGCAGTCTGAGAGCGAAGAGTTCTGCTAGGATAACATGGTACTATGAGGTCTTTAAGATATGATGGAGATTGGTTGTTAAGAGCTTTATATGTCAGAAGAAGGATTTTGAATTCTATTCTAGATTTAACAGGAAGCCAATGAAGAGAAACCAGTATAGGAGAAATATGATCTCTCTTGTTAACTCCCGTCAGTACTCTGGCTGCAGCGTTTTGGATCAACTGTAGATGTCTGAGAGAGCTTTTAGGACAACCCGATAATAAGGAATTACAGTAGTCTAGAAGTAACAAATGCATGGACTAGTTTTTCTGCATCACTCTGAGACAGGATGTTCCTGATTTTCACAATATTTCTCAGGTGGAAAAAGGAAGTCCTACAGATTTGTTTTATGTGTGAGTTAAAGGACATGTACTGGTCAAAGATAACGCCAAGGTTCCTCACAGTAGTATTGAAGGCCAATGTAATGCCATCCAGAGTAACTATATGCTTTGAAAGCAATTTTCTAAGATGTTTGGGGCCAAATACAATGACTTCAGTCTTGTCTGAATTTAGTAGAAGGAAATACTAGGTCATCCAGGTCTTTATGTCCTTAAGACAATCTTGCAGTCTGGCTAGCTGATTAGTTTCATCTGGCTTCATAGATAAATACAATTGAGTGTCGTCAGCATAACAATGGAAATTAATACAGTGCTTCCTAATAATATTGCCTAAGGGAAGCATGTATAATGTGAACAGTATTGGTCCTAAGACAGAACCCTGAGGAACTCCATGATTAACCCTAGTATGCTCAGAAGAGTCATTGTTGACATGCACAAACTGGAACCTGTCTGATAAGTAGGATTTAAACCAGTGCAGTGCTGTCCCTTTAATGTCAATACAATGTTCTAGTCGCTGTAATAAAGTTTGTGGTCGATTGTATCGAATGCTGCACTAAGGTCCAACAGAATAAGTATAGAGACCAGTCCATTATCTGACGCTATGAGAAGGTCATTAGTAACTTTCACCAGAGCTGTTTCTGTGCTATGATGCACTCTGAAGCCTGACTGAAACTCTTCAAACAAGCTATTCCTTTGTAAATGTTCACATAATTGATTTGCAACTGTTCTTTCCAGAATTTTAGAGAGAAATGGAAGGTTGGAAATTGGTCTATAGTTGGCTAAAACATCTGGATCTAGAGTTGGCTTCTTAAGTAAAGGTTTGATTACAGCAACCTTAAAAGCCTGTGGTACATAGCCTGTTACTAGAGAGAGATTAATCAGATCTAACATTGAGGAATTAATTAAAGGTAAAGCCTCCTTGAACAGTCTAGTTGGGATAGGATCTAAAAGACATGTTGATGGTTTGGATGCAGAAACTATTGAAATTAGTTCAGAGAGATGTATGGGAGTGAAAAATTCTCAGTATCCATCAGATCTTACAGACAATTCTAAAGCATGTGTACTCGATGATACATCTGTGACATTTGTAGGAAGGGCCAGATTAATTTTTTCTCTAATCGTAATAATTTTATTTGTAAAGAAGCTCATGAAGTCGTTACTGCTCAAAGCTAAAGGAATACAAGGTTCAACAGAGTTCTGACTCTTTGTCAGCCTGGCTACAGTGCTGAAGAGAAACCTGGGGTTGTTCTAGTTTTCCTCTATTAAAGATGAATAATATGTTGTCCTGGCATTACGAAGAGCTTTTTTATAAATTACTAGACTATTTTTCCAAGCTACATAAACTTCCTCTAAATTAGTGGAATACCACTTCCTTTCCAGCTTTCGGGATGCCTGCTTTAAAGTCCGCAGCTGGGAATTATATATGCCAAGGAGCAGATCCTCTCTGAGATATAACTTTCTTTTTTACAGGTGCAACACTATCAAGTGTTGTACGCAGTGAGGCTGCAGCATTATTAACAATATAATCCACTTCTGTGGGGGTAAAATTATAATATTTCCCTTCCATTATATCAGTAATTGGTGCTGAACTAAATGGAGAGGGTATTATTTCCTTAAATTTAGTCACCGAATTGTCAGACAGACATCTAGTGTAATGATATTTATTCTTAACTCCTATACAATCTATTGTTGTAAATTGAAATGTTATCATAAAATGGTCAGAAAGAAGAGGGTTCCAGGGAAATACTGTTAACTGTTCGATTTCTATGCCATAAGTCAGAACGAGGTCAAGGATGTGATTAAAACTATGAGTTGGTTTATTTACATGTTGCGAAAACCCAATTGAGTCTAATATTGAATTAAAAGCAGTTGTAAGGCTGTCACTGTCCACGTCAACATGAACGTTAAAGTCACCCACAATAATGACTTTATCTGAGCTGAGTACTAAATCAGATAAAAAGTCTGAGAATTGAGATAAAAACTCAGAGTAAGGAGCAGGAGGACGATATACAACAACAAATAAAACTGGTTTCTGAGCTTTTAAATCTGGATGAGAGAGACTGAGAGTGTGATTTTCAAATGAACTGTAACTAGGTTTAGGTCTCTGGTTTATTTTTAAGCTAGAGAGGTAAATTGCTGCCACTCCTCCTCCTCGGCCTCTGATTCGAGGAACATGACAGTTAGTATGACTAGTAGGAGTTGATTCATTTAGACTAACATATTCTTCCTGCTGCAACCAGGTTTCAGTCAAACAGAACAAATCAATCTGGTGATCAGTTATCAAATCATTTACTAACAGAGATTTAGACGAGAGAGATCTAATATTTAACAGAACACATTTAATTGTCCTGTTTCTTCGCTTAGTTGAAATAGTGGTATTAATTTTTATTAGACTTGTATGGTTACTATGTCTTTTGTTTATTTTTGAATTGTTTAATTTATTGAATTTTGGTGGTCGGGGGACAGACACAGTCTCAATAAAGCTAACTGAATTCCTGGAGGGTGACAGCTGAGAGGAAACTGCAGAGAGGTGTGGAAGACTACAACTCTGCATCCTGGTCTGAACTCTGGGTTGTCATGCTTTAGGAGTTCTAATAAAATCAGCCATATTCCTAGAAATGAGAGCTGCACCAGCCAAAGTGGGATGGATGTCGTCTCTCCTAATCAGACCAGGTTTTCCCCAGAAAGAGCTCCAATTGTCTATAAAGCCAACATCGTTTGCAGTACACCACGTAGACACCCAGCGGCGAAACGTTGACATGCGGCTAAACATATCGTCGCTGGTCAGATCTGGGATGCAAGTCAGAGGATGTTTTATAAAAAGCAAGATGTCGTCCGCGAAGAGGGATATTTTATGAATTCGCCCCACACCGTCCTCAACCCCCCCAATCTGAACATCCTGCCGTATGGCCTCGGCAAAAGGCTCGATACTTAGAGCAAAGAGAATGGGGGAAAGTGAATCTCCGTCTCACTCCTCTCTCTATGTCAAAAAAATCTGAACAGTGCCCATTTACTCTAATTTTTGACCTGGGATTTTTGTATAACACCCAAAACCAACTGGCAAATTTTTCACCAAAACCCATCTCCATAAGTGTTTGTTCTAGAAACTGCCAATCTACCCGGTCGAATGCCTTCTCAGCGTCTAAGCTGAGAAGCATTGATGTTTGTGTATCTTTTGCCATAAGTGACTGCAGGTTTAGCACTCTCCTGATATTATTTGCCCCATGGCAGCCTGAAATGAACCCTGTTTGATCTGGATTTAATAATTTCTTAATATATTTTTGTATTCTGGTTGCCAGAATAGATGTTAATATTTTGTAGTCCACACATAAGAGACTTATAGGACGATAACTAGAGCACTGCAGTGGGTTTTTCCCTTCCTTATGCAAAACTGTGATGATAGCCTCTGACCATGATTCTGGAGGGTTTCTAGAGTTTAACACATAATTATATAGCTTGCATAAAATAGGAGTGAGATTGTTAACAAATACTTTATAGACAACTGCGATTTTAATTCCTTCACCTTTCTGCTTCTCAGCTCGCTTTTCGGAGGGAAGTCAGTGTCGTAGTTTTTATGAACAGTCCGAAAATGCCGCTCCACATTTCCCTTTTTCAGTATAGCGATGACAGACTGGCAGATGAGGCAAACGCACTTTGAAAATGACAGTGTAAAAAAAAAAAAGTCCACCTCCCATTCTGTATGTAAGTGGTACGTTTTTGTCTTTTATTTGGTCCAGCTCCCCCACTCATTTTTATACCCTTAAGTTTAGAAGACATAAATTGGTGGCTAACTCACTAGCTTGCTAGAACGAGCCGTTATGTGCGCAAGCACAGTGACACCTGTGTCAGAAAAGGTCAGATTGCTCAGACCGACTACCCCGTATGCCAATCAAGTGACAATTTTCATGGTGAGGACGGATGATAGGCTGACGTCTACGTTTTAATGCCATGCAATCTACCCCACTACCTTTGCGACCGGTAGATCATGATAGACATATTGGACACCCCTGCTCTACAGTAAAACATGGGGGTGGATCAGTGACGATCTGGGGTTGTTTCAGTATGGGTGAAATAGGGAAAATGCAATTGTGTGAAGGGTGAATGAACCAGGTCATGTACAGGGCTACTCTTGAAAATATAGTCTTCTTCCATCGGCTGTAAAACTCTTTCCTGCCTCCAATGACTGTATTTTCCCCTTGCCACACAGCAAGGTCAGTTAAAGCCTGGATGGATAACCAGAACATTGGAACCAAGCATGGCCTGCTCAATCACCAGATCTAAATCTAATGGAAAACCTGTGGAAAATCATCAAATAGAAAATGGAGAGCTCCAACCCCAAAAACAGAGCAAATTTGTTTGAATTTGTGCAACAGGAATGGGCTGCTGTGACAGCAGAACAATGTCAGAAACTGGTGGAGAGCATGCCAAGACACATGGATGCAGTCATCAAAAACAATGGTTATGCAATCAAGTACTAACTCCTGTGTGCAGTGGTGTAGTCTATGTGATACGCAGGTATACGCCGTATACCCACTAGAAAAGGTCCCAAATTTTTGCATATCCACTTAAAAATGCGCAAAGTTATGTATCAGTATGTTTTTTGACATAACGTTCACTTTCCTGTTCATAAATTCGCCTTTGCTGTTTTAGGAAGCGGTGAAGTTGTATGGGGCGGGGGAAAAGTGTATGGCTTAGAACAGGAGTCACTAAATGGCGGACCGCAGTCCGGATCCGGACCCAGACGCTGTCTATATGGGTTTAAATTTGGCAGGTCCCTTATATTTTACCGGCGCAGCTATCCAGTGTTTACGGCATTAGTTTATCAGCTCAGGAAACACACAGACCAATTACGTACGAGTTCAGCCATCCCACATGACGCTACTCAGCTAATGAAGTCTCTGCATTGCATCGCAGCTCTGCCTTCAAGAAACAGTTGAGAGGTGAGGGACAGAGAGGAGGACAGTAGTGTTGGGAAGTTCGGCTCTTTTCAGAAAGCCGGTTCTTTTGGCACGGCTTCCAAGGAAGAGCTGGCTCTTTCGGCTCCCAAACAGCTCCTAATTTAATATGATTTAACAAAACACTGCACACAAACCCACAGAAGCAGAACAGAGACAGAACCAAACTCGGTATTCAAACAGTGCAAATGTCCTCAGTGCAGGTTAACATTCAGAAAAACCAGATGCCTGAGCTTGGATGGGCTGATACCATTTCTTCTTTCATTGAGTGTCTGTCCTGTTTTTGAGAAGATTCTCTCAGATGAACAGAAGTTGCCACAATACACAGTCTCTCCTCCATCACCTTCACCAAGTGGGGATGACTTCGGCCTTGGCCTGCCACCAGCTCAGTGGGTCATCTGCTGGTTGGATGAAGTGCTCCTAAGCATATGATTTCACCTCCATTACAGCATCAGCTGTAGGATTTCTCCTTGCAACATCTCCTGTAGCTCTTTCATCAAAGATCCTCCACACAGCAGAAGTTTGAGGTTCCTCCTCCACTTGGTTCTCTAATGGTGGAGGTTTCAGGCTGCTGGGGTAAATTTTGCTGCTGGAGCACTTATTCTCTTAAGTGTCTCATTAACAGCTCTGTTGTCACTGAAGGCAAGCTTCTTAAACCTAGGATCCAGTAACATGGTTTCTGCGAAGAAAGTGTTAAACTCCATTAGAAAAGTTGTTGGCTCTCACTTGATGGGAGTCGGCTCTTCAGATTCACTATAAAACATCGACTCTTAGAGCCGTATCTTTTGTGCACTGCACATCATTAGAGGAGAGACTGTGGTCACATGCTAACCATGTTTGGCTCAACATACAGCTGTGAGACAGCTTTCTCAACTATGGACATAATCAAAACTAAATATCGTTCAAGACTCACCAATGAGCTCCTCTAAATATGTTTGAGAATGGCCCTGACACCATTCAGACCATGATTCAAAATACTGGCAGGGCAAGCAGCAGTTCAGTTCTCCCATTAAGCAGCAGGGGATGTGGATTAACTTTGATTATCTCTCAGGGCCCGATTTATGCTTCAGAGCGTAAAAGTGACGCACCGGCACGTCAGCACAAATAGCAGGAAGACGAAGCGTCAATGAGTCTCCCTTTAAACTTGTGTTGAAAGTGTGGATTTGGCATTTTCTACCAGTTTTTGAATTGTGTTGATTCGCCCAGTAAAACCAGAGTTATGATAAAAACACCATACTTTTTGAGTGAACATTAGGCAAGCGCGTTTCGTGCGTCAATTGTATGGTGAACGGCTAAACGGGAGATTGTGTGAAGCCTTGTCTGTAGCCGACAAAACCAGTCTGAGAAACATGAGGGGGTAGTTCTCTTGTGCTTTTGTATCTTTGGCAGTGACGTGTGACAAGCGAACAACTCTGAGACTCCCCACTGGGAGCAAAGACGCTCTGGCTGGGACGTCCACAGACAGACCTCTCACTCTGAGCATCTTTATCTCTCTGGGAATGTTTTAGAAATACAGACCTGATCAAAATCTTAAGACCAGTTGAAAAATAGCTAGAATTTACCTTTTGCACATTTGGATCTTAATGAGGTTTTAAGTAGAGCAAGAAGGGGGAGTGAGACAAAAAGCACTTTGAAAAAGTAATTTATTGAAAACAACAAGTAAACTGAAATAGGCTGTTTATCAGCTGATCAAAAGTTTAAGACCGCAGGCTATAAATGCCCAAATCTGCTCAAAATTCTCATTTTCTGTCAGGCATTCACACGGTCATGGCCTCCTAATGGCTAAAGCTAAGAAGCTTTCTCTTCTTGAATGTGGTCGGATCGTCGAGCTGCATAAGCAAGGCCTCTCACAGTGTGCCGTTGCTGCTGAGGTTGGATGCAGTAAGACATCCATCCATTATCTATACACCGCTTAATCCTCACTAGGGTCGCGGGGGGGGGGGGGGGGGCTGGAGCCTATCCCAGCTGACTCGGGCGAAGGCAGGGGACACCCTAGACAGGTTGCCAGTCTGTCGCAGGGCCACATACAAAGACAAACAAGCACTCACACATTCACACCTACGGGCAATTTAGAATAATCAATTAACCTCAGCATATTTTTGGACTGTGGGAGGAAGCCGGAGTACCCGGAGAAAACCCACGCATGCACAGGGAGAACATGCAAACTCCATGCAGAAAGATCCCAGGAAAGCCGGGACGCGAACCAGGGACCTTCTTGCTGCAAGGCGAAAGTGCTAACCACTACGCCACTGTGCAGCCCTGCAGTAAGACAGTCATTCTAAAAATTTTTTGAAAGATCCTGAGCATTATGGAACAAAAAAGTCAAGTGGTAGACCCAAAAAAATTACACCTGCGCTGAGCCGGAGGATCCGATTGGCTGTCCGTCAAGACACAGGGCGGTCCTCGACCCAAATTAAGGCCCTTACTGGTGCCAACTGCAGCGCAATAACCATCAGACGGCATCTGCGGGAAAAGGGTTTCAAAAACAAAAAACAAATTCAAAGACCTCGTCTCCTACAACGCCACAAAACTGCCCGTTTAGACTTTGCCAGGGAGCATCAAACATGGGACATTGAAAGGTGGAAAAAAGTTTTATTCTCTGATGAGAAAAAATTTAACCTCGATGGTCCAGATGGCTTCCAACATTACTGGCATGACAAGGAGATCCCACCTGAGATGTTTTCTACCCAGCACAGTGGAGGGGGGTGTCCATGATGATCTGGGGTGCTTTTTCATTCAGTGGAACACTGGAGCTTCAGGTGGTGCAGGGTCGTCAAACAGCGGCTGGTTACGTGCAGATGTTGCAGCGGGCATCCCTCATGACTGAGGACCCTCGTCTGTGTGGTAACAGCTGGGTTTTTCAACAGGACAACGCTGCAGTTCACAATGCTGGCTTGATGAAGGACTTCTTCAGAGAGAATAATATCACTCTTTTGGACCATCCCGCATGTTCCCCTGATTTAAATCCCATAGAGAACATTTGGGGATGGATGGCAAGGGAAGTTTATAAAAATGGCCATCAGTTCCAGACAGTTGATGCCCTTCGTGAAGCCATCTTCACCACTTGGAGCAATGTTCCCACCAGCCTCCTGGAAACACTCGCATCAAGCATGCCCAAATGAAACACACAAATGAAACACAGCCAGGAAAGCAGACACAGGGGCCGAGCGGCCCACCGAAGGGGCGGCAACCAGCCCATCACAAGGCAGGCCACCACCGGGAGCCGGCCAGAGGAAATCGGAGCCGGGACCCGATGCGAGTCCAGACGGTAAAAATGGACAGTGTGGTGGGGCCCGGCGACGCCGACAGGGAGGCACCCCGCATACCCCCCGCACCAGGCCCCAGGCGAGCGCAGTACACCCAGGGCCCCCACACCCCGCAATGCGCCCTGACAACCCACCAGGACAGAGCCACCACACGCCACCAGCCCGCAGTACAGCCACAGCGCCCACCAGGACAGCCAATCCAGCCCCCGCAGCCCACCAAGAGCCATCGCACCTGCCCGGACCCATCGGGCACGCAGGAGGACCCCCCCCCGACCACAGCCCCCAGGTCCCGGGGACCCCCCAGCCACAGCAACACGGATGATGGTCCACCCCCGCCACCCCATAGCCATAAGGGGGCTGGGTCCCACCAGCGAGGCCATATTAGTGAGATCCCCCCATTACTCCCTGTTAATATGTCTCCCGATCCCAGACTGGAGACATTATCCCTGCACCGTGGTAGTGTAACCCTGAGTGTCATGTGGTGCATTAAAAGTGGGGAGGCTGGGCGAGGCGTCCAGGGGGCAGGCCAGAGGACCACAGAGGATGGCTACTCTGCAGCCTACCCTGGCCCAAGTTCCCCGAGCCGTCCCAGACCTACCCCCAAGGTGTGAGTGTGTGTGGTGCATTAAAAAGAAATTAGAGAGCAGGGGAGGCAAACAAGAGGGTGATGGGGAAGAGACAAGGCTGTAAAGCCCTGCCATCTGCCCCACCACAGAGCCCATCGTTCCCGCCCTCACCTGCTCTCGGGGCCCTAACTGTTGTGTCCCTATATGTGCCTAAGATTAGCTATATACAGTGACGTGTGAAGTATGTGAAGTGCACAGTAAGAGGCAGTCTGGTGTGGATCCGGCCCATGAGGAGAGAGCAGCGGGGGAGACAGGTAGTAAGACCACCGGTACTGATGCAGAGGGCCCCCAGAGCCCGGAGGCAAGAGGCCAAAGTGGGCCCACACGACCCCGACCGGCCCGGCCAGCACCGAAACCCCCAAAAGTCGGAGCGCTAGAGCAGAGCCCCGGCAGACGCCGTAGCCCCACCACGGGCCAGCCGCACGCAGCACCCTGCCCCGGAGGGAGGACCAGGCCGCACCACCAGGAAGCAAGGGCCATGAGCCCCCACGCCCACCCCGGAGCCGGCACGTCCAGGATGCAGGGCGCCCACCCCGCAGCACCACCGAGACCCCACCCACCCCACTACTCCCCAGGACAGCACCGGGCCCGGACAGAAGCCCCCAGCCAGCAGAAACTAATCTCCAGTGGCGGCACACAGGCAAGTACCAAGGCCTGTGCCCAGATGAGCCAGAGCTACCCCCCCAGAGAGACCACCCGGCCCCCATGCCAGACCCCCAGGCAGCGGAGGGCCCCAGGCCCCCCCAGGTGAGGGAGAGGGGCGAGGACGAGCGGCCAGGCAGGAGAGGAGGGAGGAGGAGGGAAGCAGAGCAGGAAAGGACAGGGGAGCGACCGGAGGGCCGACCCACCCCAAACCCCAGGGCCAGCCAGGGCGCCCCAGAAGAGACCAGCCGCCGCCACCCCCAAGGCCCCGGGAGAGCGCACAGGCCCAGCAGACCCAGGGCTCAAAGGGAGAGACACCGGCGTCACCCACCCCCAGGCAGAGGGGCCTGAGCCACGCTGGCCCCACAGAGCCAGAGAGCGACCCCAAGAGCAATAGGGAAGGGACACCACTAGTGCATGCACACAGCCTTGAAGTCCATGGTGCCATCCTACTTAAAAAGGTAGAGGGTTAATAAGCAGAAATAAAGCAGAGAAAAGTCAGACCATACACACAGACAGAATAATAATTACAATTTTTATGAGGGAAGTGGCATACGCCCACATACAAGCGGAGGCTATAGATTAATATTTATTGATTTAATAAATGGAGACCATTTTTCTTTGAAGGAGTCCACTTGGTTTTTTCTGATAACAGATATTCTCTCAAGTGAAATGTGTTCTGTGAGGAGGTTCAGCCAATGGATGGTGTTGAGGGCTTTCTTATCTTTCCAGTTAACTAAAATAGTTTTTTTGGCAATGGCGATAGCTGCAAGTGTGGGTTGGATGTGAATGTCTGGAAGGGCTGTTTGCGTTAGATCACCAATTAGGCAAATGTTCGGGGAATGCGGAATCCCGCAGTCCAAAATATTGGAGTGTTTCTGCGTGATTGTTACCCAGAATTGATAGACGGGTGTACAAAGCCACAGAGCGTGAAAGTAAGTGTCCGTCATGTTTTGGGTGCATTGCGTACATGTGTCTGAGCGCGAGAAGCCCATTTTATACAGTTTATATTGTGTTATATGCGTTCTGTGAAGCACCTTAAATTGGATCAATTGTAAGTTGGTGTTTTTAGTCATTTTAAATGTGTTTTCACAGATCTGGGTCCAAAAATCAGAGTCAAAAGATTTGGATACGTCTTTTTCCCATTTTTGAGTTGGTAGGTGTATAGAGTGTGTCTTTGAGAGTAAACTATAAATTTTTGAGAGATTCTTCTTATTTCTTGGAGAGAGTTTCACAATGTAGTCGACAAATTCAGGTGGCTGTAAATCCGTTGGCTGTAAAGTAGTCTGAAGCAATGGAATTCTACTTGTAATCGTCTTCTTTACCTGTAGGTATTGAAGAAAATTTCCATTTCTTATTTCAAATGTTTGGAATAAGTTTATATATGTCCTAAATGTGTTATCATCCAGAAGGTGATGGAGGTGAGTGACTCCTCTCTCTGCCCATGTGCTGAAATAAAGAGCTATTTTGTTGTTTGCAAAATCAGGGTTGTGCCAGATTGGGGAGAGTATATTGGGTTTTAATTGGGAGCCTGTGATTTCCAGTGTTTTCCACCAAGCAGACAAGGTGGAAGCGATCATAGGGTTCTTGAAGCAGGAGTGATGTTTAAGGGCAGAAGTGATAAAGGGAAGGTCAGAGATTTTGATCTGGTTACAATCTAACTGTTCTAGTTCCAGCCAGGAGTTATATTCTTCATGAGGATGTATCCATTTGGTGAGATATTGTATTTGGTTGGATAAATAATAATACATGAAGTTGGGAGCCTCCAGTCCCCCTTCGGATTTATTCTTCTGGAGGGTAGTCAAACTGATTTTAGCCTTTTTATTCTTTGAGTAGAATTTACCAATAGCGGAGTCTAACGATTGGAACCACTTTGATGTGGGTTTAAATGGAATCATGGAGAAGAGGTAGTTGATTTTAGGTAATATTTTCATTTTGACTGTAGCTATTCGTCCCAAAAGGGAGATGGGGAGGTTGTTCCAACGCCTCAGATCATCACAGACTTTGTCCAAAAGTGGAGTGAAGTTCAGGTGAACTAATTCTGAGAGTTTGGAGGAAATATTTATGCCCAGATATCTGATGTTGCCAGTAGGAAAAGAATAATGCGAGTTTTGGACTGCGGGATTCCACGAGTTTTCTGTTAAAGGTAATATAATTGATTTTGACCAGTTGACGGAGTAGTCTGAAAGACACGAGAAGGTTGTGATGAGGTTAAATACTTCCTTTACTGAAGTTTTGGGTTCTTGTAGATAAAGTAAAATGTCATCTGCATATAGGTTAATTTTATGTTCAGACTCCAGAGCACAGATACCTTTGATATCGGTGTTCTGACGTACAGCTGTTGCTAATGGTTCGATAAAGATCGCAAACAATAAGGGAGAGAGTGGGCATCCCTGTCTCGTTCCCCTTTGCAGGCTGAAGCTTTGTGAAGTGATCCCATTAGTGGTGACTGTAGCCTTGGGTGAGTTGTACAGAGCTGATACCCACTGGATAAACGATTCTCCGAAGCCAAATTTGTGGAGCACAGCAAAGAGAAAGGACCAATTAACTTTGTCAAAGGCTTTTTCTGCGTCCAGTGACATAACAATAGCTTCTTTGTTGTGGCGTTGCGTCAAAGAGATTAGATTTAGAAGTCTTCTAATATTGTTGGTGGAGTGTCGGCCATTTATAAATCCTGTTTGATCGCTGTGAATTATTGATGGGATGATTTTCTCCAGCATAGAGGCGAGAGCTTTTGAGATAATTTTGATGTCGGTGTTGATTAGTGACAGAGGTCGATAGCTAGAGGGAAGCGTAGGATCTTTGTCTGGTTTCAATAATAATTTAATTGCAGCTGTATTCATGTGCGGACTGATATAACCATTATTTTTAATCTCTGTCACTGTCCTGAAGAAAAGGGGTGCTAACATTGACCAAAAATGTTTAAGAAATTCAGCAGGGAAACCATCAGGACCAGGTGCCTTGCCTGCTGGCATACTGTCTAATGCACATTGTAATTCTTTCATAGTCAATGGAGCATCTAGTATGTCTCTGTAATTTGACGTTAGTTTGGGCATGTTTAAATTGTTGAGAAAATTATGAATATCTTCTATGTTTGGGTTAACTGCTGCTGAGCATAAACTCTGGTAATAATTATAGAAGGTCTGGTTAATTTCCTGAGGTGACTGAGTATATTTTCCTGAGGGATCCTGAATTGCTGTTGTGAAGGATTTTTCTTTATTGCGCTGGAGTTGGTTCGCCAGAAATTTTCCTGATTTATTATTGCGTTCGAAATCATTATATCTTAGTTGTTGTAATAAAAACTCTGTTTTCTTGGATAGGATATTATCGAGGTTTAGTTTTGCATTTTGTAGTTCAGACCATAATTGATCACTTGGGTTTATTGCATAATTCTCTGTAAGTTGTTTAATTTTTTCTTCAATTTCTTTCTCTGTTTGTAGATCTTTTTTTTTCTTGTATGAGGAGTATGATATTATTTTACCTCTGATTACGGCCTTTCCAGTTTCCCAAAGCAAAGATGGGGGTAAGTCATCAGAGTCATTGTTTTTTAGAAAGTCTGCCCACTCACTCCTTATTACTCGATCAAATTCTGGGTCTTTGAGTAGAGAGATGCTGAGGCGCCAAGTCTGAGGAGGTTTAGGGATGGAATCTGTTTGCAGGCTGAGTGATATTGGTGCGTGGTCGCTGATAACGATTGGGTGGATTTTAGTGGTAACTTTATGTGCGATAGAGTTATTTAAGAGGAAAAAGTCAATTCTTGAAAATGTTTTGTGTACCGCAGAGAAAAACGTATAGTCCCTCTTTGTAGGGTTTTTGAGTCTCCAGACGTCGTCTAGTCCGAAATCTTTCATATAATCATGTATGACTTTAACTGATTGTGATTGTTTTACATGTATTGGACTATTAGATCGATCTACTGAAGGGTTTAAAACTATGTTGAAGTCACCACCGATAATAGTTGTTGAGTTAGCAGATAAGTCTGCTAAGTGAGAGAAAACAGTGTGAAAGCAGGGTGGATCGTCATTATTCGGAGCATAGAGGTTTACAATAGAATATAATTTATTAAAGATTGTTGCCTGGATAATAATATATCTGCCCTCTGAGTCCGTTACTGTACTGTTTAAGGTGAATGGTATTCTCTTATGGACTAGAATGGAGACCCCTCTTTGTCTGCTGTTATAACAAGATGAAAAGATAATACTATAATTCGAGTCTGATAAACATTTTTCTTCCGACTGTAGTAAATGTGTTTCTTGGAGGAGCAAAATATCTGCTTTTAATTTAGAGACATAGTCCATGATTTTAACTCTTTTTGTTTGTGAGCGTATGCCATGAACATTCCAGGCTACGATATTAAACTTGAACTTACAGAGAGAAGATGTTCTGTCACTGAGTATGTAGCAATATAATATAACGTCTGTGTGTGTCCTTGTGAGCTGTCTGTTGCTGTCTGTGAGCTGTGAGTGTTGGAGAGAGATGTATACAGCAGGTCAGGATCTATATATACATGATATAATAACACATCATTGCCTGAAAAACTATCAACAAACACATTATAAAACATACAAGCACAATAAACATGGGGAGTACATGGAGTGTGAGTGAGAGTGTGGGGGTGAGTGTGTGAGAGGGGGAGAGGGGCTAAAGGGAGACATATAGAGAGGGAGAGAGAGAAAAGTAGAAGGAGGAGGGGGTTCTCCAGTGGGGAGTGTAGGTTAGGAGAGTGAGACATTTATACCTGTGAGATTTTTTTTTTTATAACATTTTCTAACATAAATGACTAAGTGATACATTAAACGTTTAAGCCATTTTTTAAAATTTATTATTTTTTTTTTTAGAAGAGCCAGGGGGTAATGGAGGGTTCCCGAAATAGCTGCCCATCTATGTACAGTTTGTCCACAACCAGTGCAGTCCGTTTACCTTTCTGTCTGTGTTCTTTCATGATGGGGTATAATACTTTGCGCCTCTCGTTGATTTCCCTGGGAAACTGGTCGTTCATTCCGAACGACGTGCCTTTCAGCTCCCGTCCTTTGCTTCTTACGAGCACTTTCTGCTGGAAGTGCTCGAACTTTGCAATGATAGGACGGTGACGGTTTCCTCCTCGGGGTCCGAGCCGGTGGACGCGGTGGAAAGTGATGTTTTTAACCGTTTCCACAGGGATTTTAAGCGCCGACACCATGAAGTTTTTAACAAGGGTCTCTGGGTTATCCGGTGTGGACTCAGGGATACCAGAAAAGATCAGGTTGTCCCGCATGCTCCTCGACTGGATGTCCAGGACGGTCTCCCTCAGGGTTTTGTTTTCTTTTTTAAGTGTATTCACCTCTGAAGTGACCGCTGTCAGCGTGGACCGGAGTTTGGTGTTGTCCCTCTGCAGATCCTCTATCTGCTGGTGGGTGAACTCCAGGCTTGCTTTCAGGTCTTTTATCTCCTGGTGAAGCAAACTAAGGATATCGAGCTTCTTATTAATTGACTCGAAAACACTTACCTGGATATCCGTGACCTCCAAGTCTTGCGTGTCTGTCGAAGAGTCTGCCTTCTTCCTCTTGCTCGGGTTGGCGTCTTCCATCGTGCACCGGACGAAGTAGTCGTCAATAAAGTTCTCAAGGTCCTCCACTGTGAGCACTACCGTTTCCGATCTTGAGCAGGCTATTTAGTTAGGTTGTTGTTTTATTTATTTATTTATTTTTAATACAAATACGTCGAGATAACGGCGATTTGTTTACTTCTCATCTAGCAGCTGGGAGCCGCCATGTTGAATTTCGTCACTCTCACTGAATCTCGCGATCTCCTCCAAGTCTTGCCTTGATGAAGACACAAATCTTTGTCAGAAAGCCAACAAATTAATCTGAACAGCAACAATTCTGTCAAGCTCTACTTAAAACCTCATTAAGATCCAAATGTGCAAAAGGTAAATTCTAGCTATTTTTCAACTGGTCTTAAGATTTTGATCAGGTCTATACACAGAGGAGAGACGGTCAAAGTGTGAATTTGGAACTTTCTACCAGTTTTTTTTTTGTTTGTTTGTTTTAGTCAGGGAATAGCTCTCTTGTATTTTATTTTTATTACTCTCTGTCTCTCTCAGGCCCCCCCCCCCCCCCCCCCCCCCTCCTTGCCCTCTGAGTGCAGCTGACAGCTGACTCTCCTCTCTCCACAGAGCAAGCAGGTCCTTCAGTGGCTTTGGCCACAGATCACTCTGCTCTGCCAAACACAGAAGACACAAGATGTACAGAAAATGAAGACTTTGCTTCAGATGTAATAAAATAAGAATAATAATAAAAATAAGAATAAACATGTTCTAGCAATGGAGTAAACCAGGATTCCAGATTCTCCCTATGGTCCTAAAGCCTGTGTCTATTGTTTTTGCCATTGCAGAGACTGTGGTGGACAGGACATCATTCTGAACGACTCCGACATTTAACAGCATTTACTGTTTTATGAGAAAATAAGAATATATCAGCATTTAATCGGCAAAACTCTGGCCGTTGAAAATAATTTTGAAAAAGGCTATAATTGGCCGATTTAATCGGCCAGCCTATAAATAGGTCGGGCTCTACTGTTTACCGTCATCCACGTGGAGTTGCTTGGTTCTGCCACTGTCAGATCAACTGCACATCTGTGCACCTGAAATGTGTTACCAGAGACGTTTCAGGGAATTTGAGTCATTCTACACTGCAGATGCATTAATTGCGTTAATTTTGACAGCCCTTATACACACACACACACACACACACACACACACACACACACACACACACACACACACATATATATATATAAAAGTGGTGGGACGTGCTAAAAAAATTAATCTAATTAATTACAGGCTTTGTAATTAATTAATCGCAATTAATTGCAGTTTAGTCAAATAGCAATATTTGACACAATAAGTGAAGTTTTTCAATTGAAATAAAATTGTGGTTGACAGTTCAATCACAGAATCAATGAACAGACATATGCTTGTTTATAATTTAAAATTTATTTTAAAAAAGGAAAATGGGACATATAGAAAAAAGTTATTTTGACTTAAAGCCTGAATTTAGTTGTTTTTTCCACTGTATGGCACATAAAATCAGCATCAGTAGTTCAAGGAGCTTCGGAAAGTTGAAAATCCAGAGATTCATTCTGTTTTCATCTTTTCTGGGTCTGATAAATGGTGTAATTTTGATGGATCTTTTTATAGGAATATCAATTTTTATTTATGTAATTTTTTTCTAAACAAAAATTTTATAATTGTTATTAAAAGAGATATTTTTGTTGTTTAGGTTATTCCTCCTCCAAAGAGGCAGAGAAAACTTGAACCACAAAAATGTTTCATTTCTATTTATCTGCATTTTTCATCTGTTTGCTACATTCACAGATTACTGCAAAATCTAAGTGCAATTATAGCGATTTTATTCAACATTTTAAGACTTTCTGTAAACTCAAGCACTGTCTAGAAAAGTGGTCTATTATGGGATGGCTACATCGTTAGCATGACTCGTAGCTAACATTAGCTCTGGTGCTAACAGCAACATGTTTTACATTTAGGTGATACCGTCGGCTTGAAGTGACGCAGTAATCAGAAAAGTCTTTGTTGTACAATTTGCACACAACCAGGCTTTTATCCAAGCTGCCATCGGGAAGATTTTTAAAGAAAACCTTCTGCCCAACAAGCTCAATCTGGTCTTCCTTCACTGTTCACCAGTGCCTGACTTCACTCAGTGCTTCCTGTGCTTCTTCTTCATGGCTACAAACAGACTTTATGTTCATTACTGCCACCTACTGGGCTGGAGTGTTCATCAGAGTTACCGGTGTGCCAGAAATGAGGGAACCGAGGAGGGTGCAATTGATTGCGTTATTTTCATTGTAATTGATTAATCGAAATTAACGCATTAAAGTCCCAGCCCTATGATATATATATATATATATATATATATATATATATATATATATATATATATATATATATATATATATATATATATATATATATATACACACATACAAATTTGCAGCTTGCGGAGATGTAACAAGATGTGCACTGCCTCCAGCTGGCTCCTCGTCTTCTTCCACCAACTGAACACAGTAGATGTGCTGCAACCCTCTTTGTGAAACTTTACAAGTTTTGATATTGAACCTTTAAAATGGACAAAGTTGGGGAGGAGGGGGAGATCTGCAGATCTTTAGAGGCTGGTGTAGCAGTGATGTAGTGAGCGTGGAACAGACAGAATGAATGAACGCTGCTTCAGTTATAAAGCACACTAAGTGGCTGGGCTGGATCTAAGTAGAAAGTGACTGGACAGAAAAGGGGAATGTGATATCCTTACTCTGTGCCTGTATGAAGTAGCACTGCATGAAAATCCAGATTATCGGCCGTGTGAATTGCCAAAAACCTACCAAGTTCCTGGGAGTCATCAGCAGTTCACAGCCTGTGAACGCCAGGCTTGCCTGTGCATTAATTTGCCATAAACGGACCCTGTTTGTCAGGTGGGGGTGGGGGTGGGGGTGGGTGGGTGTGTGGGGCAAGGGGGGAAATGAGACATCGCACTTAGGGCATGGTGGAGGTGTTAAAAACTAATTAGCATCTGGCCTGCCTGTCTAGCGTTACTCAGGACACCCACTGGATGAAACAAGACATGGCAACAAAAAAAATTGTCATGAGTGGTTGATAGATCTGTTGCTATTGGTCAACCCTTGGGCCATGAATCCCCCCCCCCCCCCCCCCGCCCCAGTCACACACAATTACAATAATAATAATGATTGTTATTATTAATATTTTAATAATACTTTAATAAATATTTTACCATGTAAAATATGTAGAATTACTTAAACTACATACTAGTTACCAATGGACTGTCCTACAGTCAATGACATTAACTTATTCGGAGAGAAAAAATATTTGCAAAGACACAAAGACATGTTGAAAAATAAGAGCTTTATTGAACAGCATACTCGCAATAGTTCTCAAAATTAAAACAAGATACTCAAACTGTTCTTTCAAAAAATTTAAATAAAATTTAAAAAAATGAAATGAAACGGAAGTTCAACAAAAAAAATATCTATTTAAAAAATTTTTCAAACCAACTTAATTTTTTCTTTTTTTTAAAAAAGGGCAAGTTGGTGCATCACTCCAAGCTGGCCAGTAGCTTTGGCATCAGCTTGGGCTTAAAATGTCTCTTTGCTGCCGCTGGGTCGTATTTGTTTGGCGTTATTCCATCTGATGTGAAGTTGCGTACAGGTTGGCTAGCTCCTGGCTGCAGAAGGTTGAAGGCCATACTATCCATCCACACACCCCGTCAATGCTGCCATCCTCCACAGCTGACATCATGCCAGTGGTGATGTCCCTCCCTAACTCCATTTCATCTGGAGCAAGTACTTTCTTCCTTGCATCCAGCAGCTGTGAACACAATCAGTACAGGAAATCAACACCATTTAATAAATACATTTACTAGTGTAACAGAAAAATAATGTCATAGCAACCAGCAATAGTTTTCTAACCACATCATATATGAAACACACAATGTAATGAATCTAACTAATATCTTTTACTCTCTTTCTTCTCTAGTGACTGAAAAACTGTTAAATGAAGATGTTATTAGCTTTTTTTTTATTATTATTTCCTGCTATTTTCAGCTATTGTTAGCTTTTGTTGCTGTTGAAGTCAGAAAATGTAGAACAATTTTAAACATGATACTTAGATAGAAGGACGTCTGTCTCCACAAATTCAAAATCTGGACTTGCAGCCAGGATTTTTACTAAATATATAGTGACTGTCTCATTGCGAGGCGAGCCCAGCCTGTGACAATAAACCAGAACATTCATTTACTACTTACAGCAGAATAACTGTAGAGTATTTTTTTAAGTAATTTAAAACAGATTTAAAATAGCAGACACAATTTGAAAAAACAGTCTCACTCTTGTTCTGGTTCATAATGCATGAAGTTTTCCTTCAGAGTTATGAAGTCTACAAACCATTTCCTAAAAGCACAAAAAGGCAAAAAAGCCACATTTGTGAACAAAGATGAAGGACTACATGATATCACTGCTTAACATTACAAATTCAGAGCATTGTGCTAAAACTCACTAAAACTATCCTACAAATGGAATATATTCTTACTGCAATTTGGGACTGTGCACTTGACTTTTCCGCTGAATTTCCTCCCCGCTGGATAAGCTGTTTAATTTGGCTTCCATGGTGGCTGTCCTCTCCTACAACCTCTGTTCCCTCACCTCCGACACTGGTCCAGCTTCTGTTTCAGCTGCGCTATCTGGCCAGACAGCCAACCAATAACTCTCAAAAATTTGTTCTCAGTGTTTGTCGTGGCACAGAACAGAAAGGTCAGCATATGTATTTGCTAGCATGTTTCACTTACATCCATGAAATTTGGGAGTCATATAGAGCACACCAAGATGCACAAAAAAGCCTCTTGGAGGCATACCCTAAACCCAACAGGAAGTCCGCCATTTTGAATTAAGTGTGAGATTTTTCGTAATTTTTGTCTTTTTCAAGCACTATAAACTCGTCCAGGGTAGCTCCAAGACACCTCAAGTTTGGCCAGTATATACGCCAGGTATTGGTGATCAAAACTTGTCAAAATCTTCCACAAAAGTCTGAGGGTGTGGTCATGGCGGCCTCCAGAATTTTGATGCTTCACCATGAAACATCAAGTGCCGTGTGACTATCCTGTGCATACTCCAATCTGCCTCAAACTTTACATGTTTAATCACAGTCCTGCTATGATCACACCCAGATGCCACCTGCTGGAGAGGAAATAACATGTTTTACACTTTGATGTACTATTGCTAGCCGGTTGCCTATATTAATGTTTATTATTTTTCATCCTCTTTACACTGGCTTCCTGTTATTTCTGCCTTGTTATATTAGCTCCCAGTATGTTGTAATCATCAATCGTAATTTCATTGTTTCTTTCATATTTGTATGTATATACGACCCACATTTTAGGAAAATATACATTGAGAGGATATGGACAGGTACAGAAATGTGAATCAGACGAAATACTACTGAGGTCCAGCTGGACCCCAAGTGTACGGATGAAGTGTACTGCCCGTGTACTGATGAGGGTTAAACTGACTCCAACTTTGTTTTAGTCTTATTTTGGCTCTCAGTATGTTTCAACCTCTTTACATTGGCTTCAAATATTTTGTCCTCATTTTTAAACACCAAGTTGAGCTTTATTATTTTTATAATTTCTCAACGTACGTCCATGTGCACCACTTCCCGATGTGTGTGGGTGTGTGAGAACCCGTTCGGTTCAACGCTGCTTGCAGCTTACACACACACACACACACACACACACACACACACACACACACACACACACACACACACACACACACACGCACACACACACACACACACGCACACACCACTCTGATTTGCATGTGTATAGCTCACAGCATTTTCACTGACAATAGAAAGCTTCCCCAGTCCTTGGGGCTGGGACATCAGCCGTCCATGTCAATTCACGGCAATTCTCCGTAGTTTTCTGTGCTGCCTGTGAGTTCCCGTTAACTGCCATTATCTTGAAATTCCACGGCAATTTATAGTACCGTTTAGTGACGAAAGTCCCTCCTTCCATGCAGTGTAACACAAGCTTCCATGTATTACATTTGTAGGACTCTTGGCTGCAGACATGAGAGGAATTAGAACAAAAGGAATCCATATTCCTGGTAAACTGAACATGCTCTTTTTCCTTACTCGACCCTCCCTCCCCATCTCTACATCTCTTAGTGCTTTTTAAAAAATGGAAGGTATGTCACTGAGGAGAATGATGTGGAATATTATGTGTACTTACATTTGAAGTGTCAGACTATCCTTTTATGTAGTGTGGATGTCTGTTGTGTGTGTGTCTGTGTGGATTTGAGACTGCGTCTATGTGACTTTGTGTGTTTGAGTACTATACATCCATGTGTTTTTGTGTGCTTGTGTGTATGACTACAAATATGTGTGTAATATTGTGTATTTGTGAATGCTTTCTGACTGTATCTGTGCATCTCTGCATGAATATGTACTTTTTGCTATTTTGTGTGTGTGTGTGTGTGTGTGTGTGTGTGTGTGTGTGTGTGTGTGTGTGTGTGTGTGTGTGTGTGTGTGTGTGTGTGTGTAGAACCCTGAGAATTTGGCAGCATGTCAACAGTGTGCTCCAGCAGTGAGGGGGAGCTGCCGTGCTTCTCTGCGCTGTGCTGGATCCCCTTTCAGCCTAACACAATCGCACAAATGCACAACTCTGAGCTCTCAGTTGCAGCCTCCACAGGACAAGCACTAACCCACTATGCTCTCATACTCACCCAGATCACAATTTCAGCAGATCAGGATCTGGCCACTGAAATATAGTTTGGAGATCGAGTAGCTAAAGGTTGAGTTAATATTTTTCTTATTTTTCTCTGGTGGTATCTATCCAGCAGATACTTTTGGATTTGCTTTCACAGGTTTTGAGATATTTGTTGTTGTAATTCCTTCATCCTCTTTTTACTGAGGAACTTAAATGATGACTGGAATCACAGATCGACCAAACAGCATTACCATCTGTCAGCCCTACCGCCCACAAAAATAACATTTTGGTCAATACCGTGAATACCAGGCTACTTTTACAGATCAGTTAGAGAACTGTGTACGTGTAGCCCCTTTCAGACATGCGACATGGAACATTACTGCATTTTTCAATCCAGTGAACTGATTGCATTCTGTCATTGAGCACCTTTCACATATGTTCCTCACAGCTCCTTTCACATATAACACCCACAGTGTCGGAGAGCGCTGCAGTACACACATGATATTTTTCATTCAGTTCAATTTTTTTTTCTATAGGACCAATTCACAACATATGTTATCTCATAGCATTTCACACTGTAAGGTGAAGACCTTGCAATTTATAAACCGAAAACCCAGCAATCCAAGGCTAGCTTTGGATTCTCTATGAGTAGTTGGCGACGGTGGGAAGGAACCAAAAAAAAAAAAACCAACCTTAAAGGAGGAGGAAAAAAAACTCTGACAGGACCAGGCTTAGGGAAGGTGGCCATCTCCCTTGACCGGTTCGGGTGAGAGTGGTGATGAGGGAGGTGAGGGATTGCACGAGCATGTGAGGATAGCAGATGGAGAGCAGACAAACAATACAAACAGAACAATGAATATTTTGGAAATGGGTGAGGCCACTGACTGCAGATCAGAGATGTGTAACGAGACATGTAATGGTTAGATATAGCTGTGTGGAAAACAGAGAGGAGAGGATAGGAGCCCAGTGCATCATGGAAATCCCCCTGAAGTCTAAACCTATAGCAGTACAACTAAGGGACAGCTCAGGTGATCCTGAGCAGTCCTAACTATAAGCTTTATCAAACAGCAACGTTTCAAGCCTAATGTTAAAAGTAGAAAGGGTGTCAAAAGTCATCCTGATTAATAAGCCAAGACTGTTGAGTGATTGCAAGGGTGTGGGGAGGGTTGAGTGAGCACCCCTCAAAGTCCCATGCTCGTGGGACTGCATTTGCACTCACAGGGCAGAAATACTTTCTTGCGAAGGTTTTCTGTTCACAGATGCCGTTCTCTACACTCTTAACAAATGCATGTCCTGGTTTTAATGTGCTTGAGTTTTGAGACTAATAAATTCACATTGTGGCAGTAACTTAGATTGACTATTTACTGACCACTAACATCATGGCCAGAAGATGAGGGTACAACATTATTCAGCAAGAACACAAATCAGTGCAGGTAAGTCAAAACTTACCTGCAATGGTTAACTTTGTTGAGTCATTTCATCAATGAGGCTAAGTGAGATGAAAAGGTTATCATGCACAAATGTGCATCCTAGAAGAACTTCCGCTTGTTCAGCCAGACCAAAGAGTACACTTGGGCCCTGTCCTAAGCCAGTTTCAGGAAGATGTGTGTGTGGACTCCACAACAGAGATCCATGTGAAACATGTACCCAGTGTGACAGCCTTACGACTGCTTTTAATTCAATATTAGACTCAATTAGGTTTTCTCAACACGTAAATAAACCAACTCATAGTTTTAATCACACCCTTAACCTCGTTCTGACTTATGGCATAGAAATCGAACAGTTAACAGTATTTCCCCGGAACCCTCTTCTTTCTGACCATTTTATGATAACATTTCAATTTACAACAATAGATTGTATAGGAGGTAAGAATAAATATCATTACAGTAGATGTCTGTCTGACAATTCGGTGACTAAATTTAAGGAAATAATACCCTCTCTATTTAGTTCAGCACCACTTACTGATATAATGGAAGGGAAATATTATAATTTTACCCCCACAGAAGTGGATTATATTGTTAATAATGCTGCAGCCTCACTGCGTACAACACTTGATAATGTTGCACCTGTAAAAAAGAAAGTTCTATCTCAGAGAGGACCTGCTCCTTGGTATAATTCCCAGCTGCGGACTTTAAAGCAGGTGTCCCGAAAGCTGGAAAGGAAGTGGTATTCCACTAATTTAGAGGAAGTTTATGTAGCTTGGAAAAATAGTCTAGTAATTTATAAAAAAAAAGCTCTTCGTAATGCCAGGACAACATATTATTCATCTTTAGTAGAGGAAAACAAGAACAACCCCAGGTTTCTCTTCACTGTAGCCAGGCTGACAAAGAGTCAGAGCTCTGTTGAACCTTGTATTCCTTTTGCTTTGAGCAGTAACGACTTCATGAGCTTCTTTACAAATAAAATTACGATTAGAGAAAACATTAATCTGACCCTTCCTACAAATGTCACAGATGTATCATCAAGTACAGATGCTTTAGAATTAGCTGTAAGATATTTAGAATTTTTCGCTCCCATACATCTCTCTGAACTAATTTCAATAGTTTCTGCATCCAAACCATCAACATGTCTTTTAGATCCTATCCCAACTAGACTGTTCAAGGAGGCTTTACCTTTAATTAATCCCTCAATGTTAGATCTGATTAATCTCTCTCTAGTAACAGGCTATGTACCTCAGGCTTTTAAGGTTGCTGTAATCAAACCTTTACTTAAAAAGCCCACTCTAGATCCAGATGTTTTAGCCAACTACAGACCAATTTCCAACCTCCCATTTCTCTCTAAAATTCTAGAAAGAACAGTTGTAAATCAATTATGTGAACATTTACAAAGGAATAGCTTGTTTGAAGAGTTTCAGTCAGGCTTCAGAGTGCATCATAGCACAGAAACAGCTCTGGTGAAAGTTACTAATGACCTTCTCATAGCGTCAGATAATGGACTGGTCTCTATACTTATTCTGTTGGACCTTAGTGCAGCATTCGATACAATCGACCACAAACTTTTATTACAGCGACTAGAACATTGTATTGGCATTAAAGGGACAGCGCTGCACTGGTTTAAATTCTACTTATCAGACAGGTTCCAGTTTGTGCATGTCAACAATGACTCTTCTGAGCATACTATGGTTAATCATGGAGTTCCTCAGGGTTCTGTCTTAGGACCAATACTGTTCACATTATACATGCTTCCCTTAGGCAATATTATTAGGAAGCACTGTATTAATTTCCATTGTTACGCTGATGACACTCAATTGTATTTATCTACGAAGCCAGATGAAACTAATCAGCTAGCCATACTGCAAGATTGTCTTAAGGACATAAAGACCTGGATGACCTAGAATTTCCTACTACTAAATTCAGACAAGACTGAAGTCATTGTATTTGGCCCCAAACATCTTAGAAAATGCATGGCATTACATTGGCCTCCAGTACACTTGGTTCCTCCCGGAACCTTTAAAAAGATGTTCCAGCCCATGGGGAGTCTTTTGGCTGGAACACCTGCAGTGACAAGAGAGGTGAGTCCCGTCACACTTTTCAATTTATGCATTATTAAAACAATTCCCCACACCCACTTCAACAGACATTCAGTTATAAATTAAATCCAATCACTTAATCCTTGTACTCAAACTGTTGTTTTCTGCTTTGTAGGCCTCACCAGGGTTTTCACCCAATGCTGCAAGGAGAAGCCACCAAACAACACATGGCTGCACATGGCAGCACATGGCAGCCTCAAAACCACACTCATTAAACCCATAAAAACAGTCATTGTCTTGTGTCTTGTATCTTGAATGTGAACTCCACGTAGGTAATGAAGCTGACCTTCATTACAAAAGCCAAAACAACTCTTTTAGAGAGTAAAAATTAAAAGAAAAATGAGCAGCAACAGTTGTTGTGAGTGGGATTAAATGGGTTAACCGAGGCAGGTAGCAGTGTGTGTATGTGAGTATGTGAGTGTGACGTAAGGAGGAGCGCAGCAGCGGTGTGTGTGTGTGGCAGAGACGAGAGTAGAGACAGAGGTATAGCAAGCTGCATATAATGATACAAAAAGTCATAGAGGAAAAGTGTGAGAAGCCAGTGTACTCTGGATAAGCAGTAAGCGTGGACAGTTGCTGCCGTTCAAATAAAGTGCCTCCTTTTTCCCACCTGCAAAAGTTTGTTGGACTGTATATTGGTTGTTACCACTGACGAGCTTTGCTAAGCTAAGCAGGCTAGCGCTACCCAGGGCTGCTCCACCACGCTGCGGCGGCTGGCAGGTTACGGGTTGGTAACACTGGGGGCTCTTCCGGGACCAAAGACTTTGTAAGTAGGAGACACAAGAGGCACATTTAATGCCGCGAAGAAATTGTAAATCTGCAGCGGCGGAGCTGGAGGTAATGGCGGCGTGCGGCTGCTGTGGCGCTGGCGGAAACCAGAGGTACACTGATGTGATGAGCTCAACTGTGAGTAAAAACCCCTTTGTGAAGGATGTAACGAAGGAATTTGGAGTTACCACAGACTGTTTTGAACAACGAGACGGTATGTGCTCCTACAACAGATGTAGCACAAATCCCTTTGTCACTAGCATGGGGTTAAAGTTAGCTGCACATGAAATGGTGGCTAGTACCATGCTGCTTCAGCCAAACATCGCACAGCCGCCTGCTCCACCACCCTCGCTGTCCACCAACCCTTTTCTTTAATCTCCAGCTCAGCATGTAGCAGTTTGTGGTGAGTTTGTGACTTCATCAAACCTGAACTATGATACCACCGGAAGCACAGCTTTCTATAGTGGCTCATTACAACCACATAGTAACAGAAATGACATGGGCCCAGTCACTGTTTTCACTGCTGATGATGGGCTGATTAACTCAGCCACTCCCATGAACATGAACTATAACAGTATTGAGACTAGCACCCCAGCTGCCCTGATCCAGACGCCGCTTCAACCATGCATAGTGTCACCATTTACCCCACACAGACCCCAGCATGTGGGACAGAGTCCTGAAATGCAGGCTTTGGGCTGCAACTACATCACCCCGGGTCCTATGTCACCACCATGGAACACGAAAGCTAAACTGTGTGGCTTCCACCAGCATGACCAGAGGTGGGCTGGCTGTACACCACGAAGCCGCTCATCACATCTAGTATGAGGCCCGTCAGTGCACTAGAGGGAGAGCCAAAGCTCCACCAGCATTGGCAGCTCAAAGGAAATAATGGACCAGGGAAGAGGAGCTTCAGAGAGCTGGTCTGCCACAATTGTCGGGCATTGGACATATTCAGCGGAACTGCCCCTCCCACTGTTCTCTGAAGCCACGTACTGCAAGTGCTGTGCAGACAACAACAACAGGCCCTGGCACAATGGTCATCTGCACTAAGGGTCAGGGGACGAGTCATGTGTACAGGTGACGAAGCACGGCCTGGAGATTCGTGCTCTGCTGAACTCCGGCGCCTGATGGAGTGTACTACCCCTCCACTACTACAATGCTATCCCTGCCAAAGCCAGACCCCCTATACAGCCATCAGTTGCCAGAAAACTGCAAGACGTTGGACCAGATAGTTTACCAGGTCCAGGAGAGGTTGACGTCCCACTGCACATTGGGAGCAGTATATGCAGTGTGAACTTTGTTGTGGCAGATGTAATTGAGAACACTGAGGTCATCCTGGGACACCCTTTTCTGCGGCAAGCACAAGCTTGTTTGGACTACGGCCGGGGAGAGATAACCCTCTTTGGTGAAAAGGTCCCCTGATGCAATACAGGCTCAGAGCCAGAGGTGCACCTTGTCAGAGTGGCTTGTCACACAGTGCTGAGGCCGGGCTGCAAGTACATAGTGCCTGGCACCATACGCCGCCAACCTGCTGTTGTTGGAGACCTGGTGTTAAGCCCCACCAAATGCTTCGTCGAGGGACACCGAGTGCTAGCGGCATGGGTTGTTGTGCGGACGCCGCAGTCCACCGATATTCCCATTAGAGTTTTTAACCCTTGTGCAGCTCCTGTCACCTTGAAGAAGGGAGCGGTGGCGGGAGTGCTCCAGTCAGCAGTGGTGCTGGGAGAGGCAGAGCTTCAGTCTCATGATGTCTCGACTGTCCCTGAGCGTGTTGACCAGGCCACTACTCCTGTGCCCCCTCACCTGCAGGCCTTGTATGCAGAGAGCTGCACCAACCTACTGGAGCATGACCACAGTAGGCTGGCTGGCCTACTGCAGTCCTACAGTAATGTGTTCTCCGTGGGACCCACCAACCTTGGCTGCACCACCCTTGTGCAACATGACATTCTGCCTACTCTTGGGCCGCCTGTTAAACAGCCACCCCGCAGAATGGCTAGGGACAAGCAGATTGCAGCTGACCAGCAGGTGCAGCAGAGCCTTGAGATGGGTGTAGCTCAGCCCAGTAACAGCAGTTGGGCTGCACTAACTGTGATGGAGAGAAAAAAGGACCAGAGCCCACGCCTTTGTGTGGACTACCACCCCTTAAATGAACGGACTATTAAAGATGCCTATCCCCTGCCCCGTATTCAGGATACTTTGGACACTCTGTCTTCTGCCAGGTGCTTCAGCACATTGGACTTGGCATCTGGATACTGGCAGGTGGAAATGACCCCAAGAGCCTGCAAGGCTGCTGCTTTCTGCACTCGGAAGGGGCTTTTTGAGTGGAGTGTGATGCCTTTCGGGCTCTGCAACACACCTGCTACGTTCCAGCGGCTCATGGACCATGTTCTAGTTGGGCTGCAGTGGGAGACATGCTTAGTGTACCTCGACGACATCGTAGTCCTAGGGCGGGACACCACAAAAATGTTGGAGCGGCTTGGTCAAGTGTTCACTAGGCTGCATGAAGCTAACCTCAAACTGAAACTATCCAAGTGCTGTTTGTTCTGGGATGAGGTCCCCTACCTGGGGCACATTGTCTCAGCTAAAGGTGTTGCTACCGACACTGAGAAAATAAAAAGGCGGTGGAATGGCCCATCCCCCGCAATGTCTCAGAAGTGCGCCAGTTTGTGGGCTTGGCATCATATTATCTGCGGTTTGTTGAGGATTTCGCCTCAGTCGCCAAACCGCTCCATGAACTCACAAAGAAGTATGCACATTTTAATTGGACAGCCAGGAGGCATTCGAGGAACTGAAAGTCCGGTTGACATTAGCACCTGTCCTCGCCTACCCTCTCGATGATGGTGACCTCTTCCTGGACACGGATGCTAGTGACTGGGGAATTGGAGCGGTCCTCTCCCAAATGCAAGGAGGTGAGGAGAGAGTGCTGGCATATGGGAGCAGGAGACTTTCCCCCACGGAGCAAAACTACTGTACCACTAGGCGAGAACTCCTGGCGGTGGTGGAGTTCACCTCCCATTTTAGACAATACCTGCTTGGGAGGCCTTTCACTGTCCGAACCGATCACAGCAGCCTGCGTTGGCTAACCAAGCTGAGACAGCCCAAGGGACAGTTTGCCAGGTGGTTGGAGAAACTAGCTGAATATGACTTCCAGGTGATCCACCGGAGGGGAAAGTTCCACCAAAACACAGATGCCTTGTCCAGGAGACCGTGTAGAAGCTCCTGTCCCTGCACCGTACCGGAGCCAGACCCTAGCGGCAGCCTGCGCCATAGCAAGGGGGTACAGTGCAGCCTCAGCAACAGTTTCCTGGAAGATGCTCCACTAGCAGCATCCCCTGAGCAAGCTCTAGCGGGGGTAGGTCCATGTTACTAACAATAGCGGCGACCATCCTCCATCTCATCCCGATGTCAACAGGGTGAGCGAGCCATCTCAGGATGGGCTATTTAGGGGTTGGACCCAAGAGCAGTTGAAAGGATCACAGATGACCGACATGGACATAACACCTTTGTGCATGTGGTTTGAGAAGGGGGAGGGACAGCCTGCATGGACCGATGTGGCACCATGCAGCCCTGCCACCAAAGCCTACTGGGCACAGTGGAAGCGGCTCTATCAGAGGGATGGGGTCGTACTCAGGAAATTTTACTGCACAGAGGGAAAGGTGTTTTATTCCCATATTCTCCTGCCAAGCTCGTACCGCATGTCTGTAATGGCACAGATGCATGAGGGGCTGGTGGGTGGTGCAGAGAAGAACCTTTCTCACTTTAAGACCAGGTACTTTTGGTACAATATGAAAACTGATATCACCCTTTGGTGCCATATCTGCACCAGCTGTGCAGCCAAGGCTCACTGAGAAATGTTACTGGGACTGGGATGTGATGATTCCTTATGCACTGATGGCTTACAGGGCAACCAAACACAGTTCCACAGGGCTGTTACCCAACATGATGCTCTATGGTCAAGAGGTCATGGAACCGGTTGGCTTGGTGGCTGGTATGCCTCCCGACTACATCCATAGCCATTCACTTCCCTTATATGTAATGCAGCTCAGAGACTGACTGGAACTTTCCCACCAGCTGGCACGGGAAACCTTAGGGAGAGCTGCTGAGCGTGCAAAACGGCAGTGTGATAAACACATTCACTAAATCCACTACAAGGTTGGAGAGGCAGTATGGCACCTGGTCAAGGGCACCAAGAGGGTGAAAAACAAAACATGGAAGTTTTTGCCCTCCTACGAAGGTCCCTATATCGTTGTGGGCCAGCTGGATGACATCGTCTACCATATCCAGAAAAGCCAAAGGACCAAAGTCAAGGTGTTGCACCATGACAAACTCAAACCTTATTACTCCAGAACCCCTCTGGACAACAGCTGGTGCCAGGGTGCCAAAGAATGGTCACTGGTGGAGGTCCCTCCGCCGGCGTGGGACGACGGCATGGATGACGCCGACATTGGTCCTCTGGACCTGTGGGACGACCCGCTGGAGATGGAGACGGCAACGGCAGGGACCCTCCAGGACCCCAACTCTTCGCAGACAGTTCATCCAGACTGCAACCATCCCTCTGAGAGTTCTTCTCGCCCTCGGCTGGACGAAGCCAGAGCTAAGGATTCAGGTGGACCTGAACAGAGGACCTGCTGGGCCCCTGACAGGTTTGGTGACTGGGTTGCACACTGAACATTAAGAACTGAGAAGACTTGCCTTATTTATTTAGTGGTGAGATCATTGTTCTGGGGAAGGGCAAGAATGCACCCTGATCTCATCGGGAGTAATGGTACTCTACCCGGAACTCCCTAGTTTCAGTTAGAAAAAAAAAGAGATATGTTTCTATGTGTTCACTTTGTAAGAAATAACAGTTCTGTTTTTGTAGTTGCACTCAGTAGCAGGCTGTCGGAAGGACTGTACAGACTTTGGAGCACACTGAAGATGCTTAGCTTTAACCACTATGTGTATGCAACAGTTGGCATTTGATATCACAGTCGTTGCGGTTGTATCTTATGATATTAACACTTTTTGCACATAGAACCCAAGGGGTAAATTGAAGTGTTTGGTTTAAGATGCTTATAGATGTCTGAGTTTGTTTCGCCTCCTACGAACTCTTGTGCTCAGAACGAAGGTTTTATCACACGTTTTGATGGCGCCGCAACGTGGGTGTATGATTTTTGTGTTACATTAGTGTGAGGACATGCAATAGGCATTTATAGACATCCTATGGACATTTCTTTCCCCTTGCCCTCAGTCATCTTCTACAGGTGGAGGACTCATTCATGGACAGTTGGAAATGTTCAGTTGTATGATATCTGTATTACCCCCACCAAGGTATGTAATAGTGCTGTCAAAGATTGATCATCATCCAGAGTGGGGGTAGTGCTGCAGGCCAAGCCTGCTCTCCCTTAACTGAGGCAGGTAGCGGTGTGTGTATGTGAGTATGTCAGTGTGACGTAAGGAGGAGCGCAGCAGCGGTGTGTGTATGTGGCAGAGACGAGAATGGAGACGGAGGTATAGCGAGGTGCACATAATGATACAAAAAGTCATAGAGGAAAAGTGTGAGAAGCCAGTGTACTCTGGATAAGCAGTAAGCATGGACAGTTGCTGCCTCGTTTTCCCACCTGCAAACGTTTGTTGGACTGTATATTGGCTGTTACCACTGACGAGCTGCACTAAGCTAAGCGGGCTAGCGCTACCCGGGGGTGCTCAACCACGCTGCGGCGGCCGGCAGGATACGGGTTGGTAACAAAATGTAAAAGAATCCATACAAAACAAAAGCAGGGAGAAGTACAACAAAAGATAACAAAAACACAAAGCAACAAAGGCAAACTACAAAGAAACAAAGGCTTACAATACCAGGCACACAGGGAAGATCACACAGAGAAACAGGGCAAAGATGGCAGATGGTAAACTGGCAAGAACATGAGGGAAAGGGTGAGTATATATATACCCTGGGGCAAAGAAGACAATCACACACAGGTGGAGCACATTAGTATGGGACAGGTAATTACAAGGTGGGAAAGCAGACAAAGACTGGTGAGTGTAAAGACACTTGAGACAAGGGTGAGTACAAGCAGACAACAGGAAACAACAAAATAAAACAGGAAATTATTGAAACAAGATTAACAGTGGGAGCTGGACATGACATTCATTTCCTGGAGACTTGCAACCTTAACCATAACCATTACTTGTCTAATCCTAATGGTTACTCTTACTTTGAACACTACCCTAACCTAAAACCAAGTCATCCTGCTAAAATGTAGTAGTTTTCCATCATGGGGACCTAAGAATGTAATTGTGTAAATAAATTTATGTCATCAGAAGTACACAATCACTTGCTCAGGTGGTAAAATTAAAGTCCATCCATAGAACTCCAGTTTTGATCTATTTGTAAATGTGGCCTACTACTTTAAATCTAGTGTTCTGCTATTTTTAGATTCAATGTTAATCCTGAGATAAAACACACATGTGAGTGGTCACATTCACCCATGCTTAGTTAACTTAATCTATTGGTTGAGTCATTGCTTCTTGTTTTGCATCTTTAATGTTCTGTCGACTTGTCTTAGAGTATTGAAGCCCTTTTGCTACCTGTCGCCACTTCTTAGTGTGTATATCACCCAGCAAAGTGATGGTTGAGGTGGAATTTACCAACCTTCTCTGATTTATATGGTAATGGCCTATAACTTGTCAGTATTGTAGTCGTCATCTTAGATGATTAAAACTCTGGAAATGCTACTGTGTCATAGTCATCAGAAAAAACTTCAGCTTAGTATATAATGTGGCTGACCTTTAATATCTCATAATCCTCTTACATTGAAAATATTCTTATAGAAGAAAATGTTTACATGTAAACGTAAAATATATTGAAAGAATGTACTGATTAATTTATTTGAACTGTAATCATGACTATGAATCAGCCAAAACTGGTCTGTATCTGAATCAGCTGATTACATCATAAGTGACACAAGTAGGTGGGCCAACTCTCCCGTCAATGTTAGTGTGCCTCAGCAGCAGCAGAAGCAACAGCTTTGCTAAATGGACCTTCATAAAATGGATATTGATTGATTCTTCCCAGACTAGTGGTGATAATGTGACAAGCAGCAGTCATTTCCCACTGACACATTACTGTGACCCTCTAATGAAGCCTTTATCACAACAGCATCAGAGGCTTACTGGAAGCGCTCTTCATGCACTGGGGACCTGTCAGACCAATGGGTGAGTGGTATAAATGACAATCTAGAAGCTGTCCTAATGACTCTGTCATGGCTTCAGGAAGTGACTGTGGCAAGTCTTGCTTGGTCATAGTAGAAAAAAGAAGTACAGGGGACTGTGGCTAACTCGGTGCCTTTGGCTTTCGGGCACACAAAAAGAAATGAATGATGATGATAATGATCTGTAAGATTCAGATAAATTGTTTCTTTGTTTGTTAAGGACCCAATAAATTAATAACAGACAGCTTGTAAAGGTAGAAGGTAAAATGAATGCCTCAAAGTATAGGCAAATCCTTCAGAACAGCTTTATGCAGTATGCAGTCTGCAAGAGAATTGTGACTTGTTTTCCAGCAAGATAACGACTCAAAGTATACAGCCAGAGCTACACAGAAATGGTTTAAAGACAACAAAGAGAATGTTCTTGAGTGAACAAGTCAGAGCCTAGACCTCAGTCCAATTGAGAATCTGTGACTAAAAGGGGCTGTTTAATATCACTGTGTGACTTTGAGTTTGGCAAAGAAGAATGGGGTACAACTGCAACTAAAAATTTCCTTGAAGATTGGGACTACTTATGCAATCACTTATTTTATGTTTTTAATTAATTTAGATTATATTGTGAAATCCATTTTCACATTGTAATTTCTCTGTTTTTTGTAAATTCTTGTCCAAAAAGCTAAATTCAATTAACCATGTTTCAATGTTGAAAACCAATAAAAGTGGAAAATTTCCAAACAGCATAAATACAGGCAGTGTACATCAAAAACCTTGTATGCAGATATTGAACAAATCCAGTGAAAAGTCCAAAACCAAAAATGAAGTGCGTCTACTCTTTTTCATACGTGTACAAAACTAATGTTCCCAGTCTTTGCCTTGCAGCAACTAGTCTCTTGAGATGGTGAAAATGTCCAGTATTAGGCTATTTTGCACACCTGAAAAGTGCCCAGTTACATCAGTGATCTGTTTTAAATCTTGTTTTGAGTATTCCATTATTTGTTTGTAGGATGAATAAATTGTTGGTGTTTGGTTGTTCCATGCAATGCATTTGCAATAAGAAAAACATAGAAAATCATCAGAGTTATCTTTTAAGTTGTAAAGCCTCATAATACATAATAATGCAATAACAGATTAAATCTAAACTAATAGTAGTTGATTAAAATTTCCAAATAACAGCCCAGTTTATTTCTAATTCTTTAAACAGTGAAACTAAAAATTTATTAGTCAACCTGAGGACCACTGTGATGTGATTTTAAACTACAACTGATCAACTCTGATTGACATGATGAAGTAAGTACACAGCTGCTGTTAGATCCTGACAGGCCCTTTCTCCATGTCAGGTAATGCGTAGTTAACCCTGATTAATGAAGTTATTACTGTTGTTCTGTGCGTAAATAATCCTAATCCTAATCCTAACCAACTGGAAACTAAACTGTGACAGCTCACCTGTCTGATTAAAGACATGCGGGCTTACACAGGGTGACCTGCTGCTGGATCCCAGTCTGTACTGATACACTTTCAGCCATCACATATAATTATACAAATTTAATTAGTTACCAGCGCCATTATTGAGTATGTTAATGTGTGCAGCTCCCTCTTTTTGGAGATGCTCATATGGATCCTGCTGCTGTCTGATGCTGCAGTTATTAAGCAAACTCAGAGCCAATAGTTCCAAACAGCTGGAAGAAAAAAACTTCAGCTCTTAACATCTCATCAGGGAAAACACTTGGATTAAATTAATTATTGGTGTGTCATTAATCTTTAAGCTATTGTGTCTGTTTTCATCAGTAAGATTTTTTTATTATTATGTTCGATTCAGGGCTGCACAGTGGCGTAGTGGTTAGCACTTTCGCCTTGCAGCAAGAAGGTCCCTGGTTCGCGTCCCGGCTTTCCCGGGATCTTTCTGCATGGAGTTTGCATGTTCTCCCTGTGCATGCGTGGGTTCTCTCCGGGTACTCCGGCTTCCTCCCACAGTCCAAAAATATGCTGAGGTTAATTGATTATTCTAAATTGCCCGTAGGTGTGAATGTGAGAGTGCTTGTTTGTCTTTGTATGTGGCCCTGCGACAGACTGGCGACCTGTCCAGGGTGTCCCCTGCCTTCGCCCGAGTCAGCTGGGATAGGCTCCAGCCCCCCCGCGACCCTAGTGAGGATTAAGCGGTGTACAGATAATGGATGGATGGATGGATGGATGTTCGATTCATTTCAATGCTTAATAGATTTGAAATTGTGGAGTAAAGGGCATAAAGAAAAAGGTTTATGATTATGGCACACAAACTGTGGATGAAGCGTCCCTGTGATGTTTTTGGACTAATATTGATGCTAAAACATGGAAAACTCCTTCAAACCACTTCACACAACTCAAAATACTTATGCTTGTGCATGTCTAGTCATTAATGTGACGGCTTAGTTCACACTTGTGCTGTGTTGAAAGTTTTACGGAAATGTTACAAGATTTGACCAATGAAGATTGCCAGCATGACTTTCACACATACAACCAACCCGTTTAGTTGCTTTCTTATTAATGAAACAGAGCATATATGTTAAAGGGGATTTAGAATTATGCACATAGACTTGCCTTCACCCAGGCTCAGTGTCACCACTTAAATAAAGTTCAAATGTTTTTGATGATGCAACATACTCGAGGTGTGTTTCATAAATACATCTATATAGAAGACACACTGAGGTGGGTTCTTCACTTTATCCATGACAACACTGTCCTACAAGATGTTCTCTGCTTTTGATGGCTTTACGTGAGTAAAAGCACAAGGTTTGGTGCTCATTATCCTGAAGGCAGAGACAGGAACTTCACGATAGGCACTGTCATCATCAACACTTTGAGTGCAAGAGACATGGACAAATGTTACATTTATGCATGTAATAAGTACAAGCTGTAGTCCAATTTTACAAGTGAACCAAGTTTTACTTGTGCAGTCAATGCAGTCACTAAGAACAAACAGCTAAAAATGTAAAACAAAGTCACTCACATGCCTAGTCTTAACAAGTTAGAAACACCTTCCCAAAAACCGACACAAAGCCACTGTGAGACAGGGAAGCTGATTTCTGTAGGCAGCAGTCCACACAAATCTATAACTTGAGTGTAATACTAAGTACAATGCACCCTCTTCTGTCTGTCGTAACAAGTCGACTAACCTTGAAGTGGCTGGTGGAAGGAAATCACATAGAAACATTAAATCAAGTAATGAAGTTTGAAATAACCACTAATTTAAAGTAACTAATATTCAGTACATTAATTCAATATGTTTTTATTAACTGTAGAATGTCATTTAGTGACATTTACAAATACAAATTTCATTCATTTGAAGCAATCAGTTAAATCTGAACTTACCAAATTATACACCATGAAAAGTAAGGAAGAAAATTGCAACCTCCAACTCTTCAGCACAGTCAGGGCTCACACTGATCAATATTCACCCACTAAAAGAGAAGAAATGGTTTAACTGGGTCCATCTGGTCCATACAACTCATTGACTGCTTAGGAGTTACAGATGTGAAAGGCACACAGTGGTTCATTTCTTTGTCATTAAACAAAATCTGGTCATGTCAAGAAAAGTTCACTGAAATAGCTGATTAGAATCTGGTGAAATGCTACAGTGCTGATGGGATTGTGGTACAGGCTTAAAACTAATAGTTTTAATAGTAACTATTAAGTAGGGATGTCCGATAATATCGTCCCACCGATATTATCAGCTCGATATTAGCATAAAAATGTATTGTCGGTCAATATTGTTATCGGTTTTTTTTTTGTCTATCATGAAAACTGATAAAATAATGCCTGGATTTTGCTGGCATTTACTGCCACGCAAATGATCACATCATCAAACTGCGTCCTGAAGCATGTAAACAACCGTGTCGGATTTCGTGTGGCACCAGCGTTTGGCTCGAAAAAAAAGATAGGACTACATTGCCAGTCGAGTTCATCTACCAATGGAATGAGGGGAACGCAGATTTTGCTCTCAACCAAACTAAAATCACTAGTCAATGGGGAATAGAGTGGGGCTGGGTCTGAAAAGGAAGTTGAGATCCAGCTGCAGGTGAGTCCATTGTTCTCATGGTTATAGTGACACCGTGGTGCTATCTCGCAGTGATACAGAAATCTTTAACAAATCCGTGGATTCACACTATAAGCCGCATCACTGCCCAAATCTAATCATCCTTATATTTAAGTCTGTTTATCTTCAAGACACAAGTGAAAACAATGAAACCATCGTATTCAATTAGCAGAAGTCACCTAAGGGCATGTTATAATACAATAGAAAGAAACCCCAAAGTGAAGGGGAAAACCTGCCTTGTCACAGAAAGAAACTTCCAACACAGCCAGACTCGGGGGGCAGCCATCTGCCCTGATCGGTTAGGGTGAGGGTGTAGCTGAGAGAGAAAAGATGACATGTCAGAAACAACAAACAATAACCACAGATGAGCAACAAGCAGCTCTAGAGCCACAGATACTTGCAGAAAGGTGCTACTTAAGTAGAGAGGGTGTCTGTCTCTCAAACCCAAACTGGGAGCTGATTCCACAACAAAGGAGCTGATAACTGAAGGCTCTCCCTCTCATTCAACTTCTGGAAACTCTGGGAACCACAAGCAAACCTGCAGTCTGAGAGGAAAATTGTTTTAACATCACTTTAAGACAGGATGTTCCTGATGATGACAACACTGCACAGGTAAAAGACAGCCATCCTTGAGACTTCCTTCTGCGAGTTAGAAGACTTATCCTCATAGTAGTGCCATCAACCAAGGTAATGCTATCCAAGGTAGTTATATTGTTAGATAGTGTTTCTTGATCCCTGTCTCTCAAAAATTATCCCCAAGAGAGCATGAAGAGAGGATCAGTCGGGACCAAGATCAGACAGAAAGTCACCCTGTTTAGCCTTACTTGTCTTCACTTCAATCAAGGGGGTAGTCACACACAGAACTGCAGTTTAGTGTCCAGCTGTTTAGGACTAATTATTTGGAGTTTATTAAATACCTGCAGCATCCGATAGAGGGCTACGCGCATTTACACATGGAGCAACAGAAGGGACTTTATGAATTAGGTTTATTATTACTACATGGAGAAAAGACTGATCTCAGAAATCAGAAGTAAACTGAGCTGTTAGTTATTTGGATAGTTTGATAATCTTGAAAATCTTGTGTGAATAACGAATATCACGTGTGTACTAAAGCTCTCTCCATCACTGAAATTAAACTAGATAATTACTTATATTTTTGAGCAAAATTTCTTTCAAACAGTTTTATTAGCTAAGTTGTAGCTAACAGTCAGACAAAGGCTTGAAGCTGCTGCACTGGTGATGCAGCACTTTTGCTGTGCAGGGTATTTTGGGATGGTTTTTGGTGGCATGACAGATAACAGACTAACCAAGGATCACTCATTCATTCAAATACTCTCTTGAAGTTCATC
Organism: Amphiprion ocellaris; assembly: GCF_022539595.1. Taxonomy (NCBI): domain Eukaryota; kingdom Metazoa; phylum Chordata; class Actinopteri; family Pomacentridae; genus Amphiprion; species Amphiprion ocellaris. The sequence goes on along the minus strand of NC_072766.1, from coordinate 29,824,566 downwards.
TATAACAGTGTTTGTTTTGTGTGTGTCTGGTCAAATCCAATATGAGATTATTATAAATGATCTTAAATTAATTTTGGTTACTACTAACCACCCACTTCGAATTATATTCTGAAAAAAAAAAAAAAAAAAACCTGTGCTAGAAATTTTGTGAACCAGAAAGTTAGGCTTTACTATTCAGCTGAAAGTTGCAAGACTGACATTTACTTATTTTTACAATTTTGCCTGTTGTGTTGTATTAATGAAGTTATTCAAACATCAAAGCAAATAAAGCATCAGAAATCTGTCACACACTTATAATATATCCCAGTTCATTTAATGTAATGGTGTTCAGGGAGCCACCCTGCTGTAGACAGAGACAGCACCACATCAGCACTGTGTGTGCATCTCGGCGTGTGTATGCATGCATCTCTCATTTGTGTGTGTTCATTTGTGTGTGTCTATGTGCTCCAAATGCTGATTGATGTATCTCTGGCTTTGTCAGCCCTTTGGCATAGGCGGAACAGGTGTGACTCTGCCACAGAGTGCAGCTCAGACAAGCCATATCACGGCACAATGAGGTCATTGTGCAATACACACATTCCAGCACAGGGAACTTGGACTTTTACAGGCCATCTGTGTATGTGTATGCTGCTCCAGGTGAGGGGGATTTGGATGAGATTTGCTGTATGAAAGAGATGTGTGCTCACCAGCTGCATGTCCCTACAGACACTGAGAGCCCTGTAAGGCTCACACACTCATAGACATAGACACACAGACTCCACCAGACAGCCAAGTGACGATTCTCCGATGTTGCAAAATCAGCATCTTATGTGGGAGAGTAGGTGTCGGGTTAAGTGGGGCTGGCTGGGGTTTTTCTGTATGTATCACTCTTGTCTCTGATCCAATTATGGTTGTGCTGGTTCGCTGAGGGTCCAGGCCTAGGTACAATTAATACAATAAGGATGTTACTGTTGGGATGAAGTCATCTGGTCTGACTCAGGTGGATTATTCAACAGCATCTGTGTTTGTTTGGAACCTGGCTAAAACTTAAACCTCTGTGTCCTGAGACAGAGTATTCTCACTCTCTGTTTCTTTTACCCCCTCTCTACACTTATCCACCTTTTTTCTGCATTCATCCTGGACAAGGGATGCCATTTTTAGTGAAGTGAGGTGTACCATGTTCAGTGTATGTGTCTGTCTGAGCATTGTGTATGCTATCCCCAGGGCTGGGTGTCTGGACTGGGTCCCTTATAACTGCCACACAGTTTAACCAGCCTGGACTTGCTGTGTGGTGACATGTCTGCACTACACTGAGGGGATGACTGGGAGGATCTGCTCCATAGGTGTGTGTGTGTGTGTGTGTGTGTGTGTGTGTGTGTGTGTGTGTGTGTGTGTGTGTGTGTGTGTGTGTGTGTGTGTGTGTGTGTGTGTGTGTGTGTGTGTGTGTGTGCGTGTGTCAGAGTGGGTGTAAGGCTGGAGGCAGACTGCTGGGCTATGCTTGAAAGACTTCTGGCATGTGCTGGTTCCTGCATTTTTCACCCTTGACTGGAAGCATATGCTGTAGTACAATCGAGACAGTGTTAGACAGGCTTGGTGTGAGGGACCCAGGCAGCCTCCTGTACATCTGGCAGCACTTGGCCCTCCTTCCAGGTGAGTCACGTCCCATGGGAGGGTGGCTCTGCTGCAGCTCTTGGCCCTGAGTGCCTGAGCATACCACAGTCCACATCTATCCCCACATGGTTTTCCAATTTCATCACTGGCTTCTTCTTTTTCACAGCCCCTAGCCACTCACTGACCTCTGCTGTGCCCTGATTACCCCCCACCCCCAGATGACATGGCTTTGTGAAACAAAATATATAAAAGGATAATCATATTGAAGAACTGTACAAACAAGTGGGCCAGAGGGCCACTTTTTTTTAAATTGGGAAAATTAAAGGATATTTTTGTTTTTATCACAACTTGGGTGTTTTCTTGATAGTTTTATCATGATTATAAGACCCTGATAGTTATTCTGACATTGTACCCAAAATATTGATTGCTGAGCTCTGGAAACATGGAATAACGTTATGGTTTTATACCGACAAATCAAAGAAAAGAAGATTTACCTTAGCTGACATGTTTCAACTGCAACTGCAGTCTTCTTCAGAGCGTCATCCGACATGTGCTCACGTGTCCTTTTTTATCAGGTGACCGGTCTGACAGATCTGTCAGAATCTGTCAGACTGGTCACCGGATGGTGGTCTCTGGAGGATGGAATCTCAGGTATGCGAGAGGGTGTAGGCCCCCTCGTCCCGGTTCATGGAGCAGCTCGCCCTCTGCCTGATCTCAACGGCCTCCTTGATCCATCGTTTAGGTTTGGTGGTCTCCGATGTTAAAATCCTCCCCCTGTCCCAGTCCATGATGTGATTATTTCTTTTGCAGTGATCCGTGATGGCTGATTTTTTGTTTTCTTGTTCGGCTTTTTCTTTTTGTGTTCTTGTGAGTCGTCCAGTTGTTTCCTTTTAACATTCTGTCTGGTGTTCTCTTTGTCTTGTATTGTATGATCTACCTGTTTCTCCAATGTATGTTTTCTCGCAAGATTTGCACGGAATTTCATATATGATATTGCATTTCTTGTCTGGTTCTATTTTGTCTTTGGGGTGGACTAATAGCTGCCGGAGTTTTGTATGTGGTTTTACTGCTGTGTTAATGTTGTGTTTTTTCATTATGCGTTGTATGGGTTCTGTTATCCCACGGATATATGGAATGGTGATTATGTCTTTATTTTTATTGTCCAGTTGTTGTGTGCATTTTGTTTGTTTGTGTGTACCGTTTGTTTTTTAACTTTGTTTTTAGCTTGTTGTTTTCCTTTATGGCCCACATCGGGTATTGGCAGTGTATGAGTGCGTTCTTGATGTGTTTTTCCTCCTCCTGTCTGTTTTTATCGTCTGTTATGATGCTGGTACGTTCATAAAGTGTTCTAACTACTGATAATTTGTGAGCTGTGGGATGTTCTGATGTCCAGAGGAGGTACTGGTTCGTATGTGTGGGTTTCCTGTAAACCGTGATCTTAATACTGCTGTCTTCTCTGTGGTGTATGTTTAAGTCCAAAATGGTCCGGTTTATTTCTTCTTCATGCGTGAATTGTATATTTCCTGTGTCGTCCATGTTGTTCAGATGATCAATGAGTTCTTGTGTGTGTCCAGATTGTATTATTTCCAGGATGTCATCAACGTATCATTTCCAGAGTGTGGGTCTGCAGTGTGTGGGTGCTGTGTGGATGGCTTTGGTTTCCAGGTCCTCCATGAAAAAGTTGCAATTTTTGCAGATAGTGGATTTCCCATTGCGAAACCTTGTTTTTGACTGTAGTTTATTCCTTTAAACTGAAAATAGGTGGATGTGGCAACGAACCAGAGTAATGTGATAATGTCATTTACTGTAAGGTTTGTGCGTTTTTTCGGTGTCCTGTCCTTCTAGAGTTGCTCTTGTACGATGTGTAATGTGACGTCAACGGGGGTTTTTGTGAATAATGAAACTACGTTGTTTGATATGAATATCTCGTCTTTTAGTATTGTAATATTGTTGAGTTCTTGTGCCAGTTGTTTGGAGTTCTTGCAGTGATGTTGTGATGTGCCAAGGAGGGGTTTGATGATTTCTACTAAAGCTTTTGAGAGGTTGTAAGTGACTGATCCGATGCTGTCTACAATAGGGCGCAGTGGTGTGTCTTTTTTATGTATTTTTGGTGTTCCATATATCCGGGGGGTAACGTTGACTGTGGGTATGAGGTGGTTGTAGGATGGTGATGCTGTTGTCCTGTTTGAGTGATTTTATGGCTTTTGTTTGTTGCTTGGTGATGTTACTGTGTGGAAGTTTTGCCGATTTCAAAATACCTGCTATTGCGTTTCAGAGTTCCGATTTGTGTCCCTGATCCTGTAATTTCTGGCATGCTAATTCTGTTGCTAATATGAATTCTTCGTGTGGTACTGTGGTGGGTGTGATGGCGAAATTGAGGCCTCTTGTCAAAACTGTTTGTTCAGGTTCCGTGAGGGTGCGTTGTTGATAAGTTTTGTACTCATTTGTTATTGAATTGTGTGTGTGTGTGTGTGCTTGTTTCTGTTTTTTCTTTCTCTTAGTCTGTTCAATTTTTGGATGTGGCGATTTTTCGTTGTAATGAATTATTTTTCGTGCGTGCGTTTCAAATGTGAACTTATTTGTTTGTATGTGTCTGGCTCTGAAGAGAGGTGTTCTTTGACCTGATAAAAAGGACACACGTCAGCACACGTTGGATGACGCTCTGAAGAAGACTGCAGTTGCAGTTGAAACATGCCAGCTAAGGTAAAACCATCTTTTCTCTGATTTGTCAGTATAAAAAATAAATAAATAACGTTATTCTATGATAATAAACGACAAAATGAACATCATCCAACTATCTGGAAACATGGAAACATTAAATCAATACTCCAGGTTATAACTACACCATGAGGACAATAAAACACTTTAATCAACTCTGTGAAAAAGGTTGTTGAGAAGCACAAGTCAGGGGATATATAGAAGTTTTCATTTCCAAATGAATGAATGTCCTTTGGATACAAGTTAGATCAGGGGTGGGCAAACTTTTTGGTTCAGGGGCCACATTGAGTTTTGAAATTCGACAGACGGGCCAGGCCAGCATCAGATGGATGGAGATTGTGCATACTAATATGAATTACATGTTAAAGACATTACTGACAAAGTAAAGAATACTCACATTCAGTTTTCGTGGGAACAGTGTTGCTGGTTACCCTTTTTGGCCAGTGCATCAAAGTCTGGTGTCAATTTGGTTGTGGTAATTCTCAGGATAGATCTGAGGTTTTCATCAGTTAACGGGGATCTGTGGTGTGCTTTATTGATGTTCATCACGCTAAACGGCTGAACATCTGAACAACACCAACATCCTCTGTGCCATCTTCCAAATGTTTGGAAACTTGGCTTCACTTAGTGATGCGTAAAAGTCATTCAGTTCAAGGGAGCTGAACCTCTCTTTTAAGACTGAGTCACTTTGAAGATTGATCAGTTCCAACTGCAACTCCTGAGGTGCTGTTTCTGAGTCTTGTGACAAGGTGACATGACACCAGCTGAAGTGACTTGTCAATTTTTTCACAATTAGAGAACCAACGGCAGAATTTTCTGTGTAGGTTGTGTAGTAATTCCTTATATTTCTTCACGTCGAGAGGCCTCTGTCAGCATCGCCAGTGTAGGGAAATGAGCAAAGGATTTTTTTGACATTTGTCTTGAGAATAAAGTCAGTTTGGTTTTGAAGGCTGTCACATTTGTGAACATTTCGTGCACAAATTGATCTTTCCCTTGCAGCTTCACGCTCAGTTCATTCATGTGCGTTAGCATATCCACAGCAAAAGCAAAATCACAGAGCCAGTCTCTGTCGCGCAGCTCAGGAGAATCATGAGTTTTCCTGATTAACTCCAAAAATGAGCTTATCTCATCTTTGAGCTCCCACACTCGCTAACATACTTTCCCCAAACTTAACCAGCGGACATGAGAGTGGTAAAGCAAGTCCTGGTGATCAGCATCAGTTTCTTCAAGAAACTTAATGAACTAACGGTGCTGAAGCCCTCTCACTCGTATAAAGTTAACAGGTTTTACGACTGGCTTCACGACATGATCAAGATGCAAAACAGACTTACAGAGCGCTTCCTGATGGATTATGCAGAGCAGGAAAATCACATCCAGCTCAGGGTTTTCCTTTATCCTGCATTCTTTTCAGCAGCCCGACATTTTTTCCTGTCAAGTTTGGCGATCCATCCGTAGTGACATTGGCAAGTTTACACCAAGGCAGCTTCAGCCTCTCGATGACCCCAGACACCCTGTCGTACAAGTCCTCTGCTCATGTTTCCCCCTTCATGGATTCCATGATCAAAAATTCCTCCGTTGTCTCAAAATTGTTATTAATCCCTCGAAAAAAAATTAAAAGCTGAGCAGTGTCTTTTATGTCATTATTTTCGTCCAGTGCTAATGAATCTAACTTGAAGGACTCCGCTTTTTCGTTCAGTGAGCTGGCTAAGTCTTTGTTGATTAGCTCAACACGGCGAATAACTGTCCTGCGTGATAAACTAATTTTTTCAAATTTGTTTTTGCTCTCTGGACACAGGAGACCTGCTGTCTCTACCATGCATTCTTTCAAAAGCTCCCCTTCAGAGAAAGGCTAGCTAGCCTTTGCTATTTTGAATGCTAGCAAATAACTTGCCTTCGTGCTAGACTCTTGAATCATAGTTTGTCGAAAAAAGTATTTTGCTGAGTCTGTAAACTGGCTGCCAACCTCTGAGATGTAGCTGTCCGTTCTTGTGCTGACTGGTTGCTAGCGTAGTTAGCATGCTTCGTGGAAAAGTGTCGGCTGATATTGTATTCTTTAAAAACTGCAACGGTGTCATTGCAAATAAGACATACAGCCTTTGAACGGACTTCAGCAAAAAAAAATATTTAGTAGTCCACTCCTTCTGAAACACTCGACACTCACTGTCGACTTTTCTTTGATCCACTCCTTGTTACAGCAGTGCTCAATACAGTTGCAAAGTGGAAGAAGAGAGAATAAACCAACAAAGGTCACTTCTGTCTGGAGTGCACCATCTAGTGGGGTCAACAGAAACGCCAGGTTCTGCAGGACAAGGCCAAATGAATGTAGTCTTTACTGTAATTTCATCAATTCTAATATTGACCAAATTATTTCGCGGGCTGGATTGAAAAGCCCAAAGGGCCGTATGTGGCCCGGGGGCCATAGTTTGCCCATGCCTGAGTTAGATCCATCATTAAGAAATGGAAGGGTGTGGCACATGTATGAATCTGCTTAGAACAGACCATCATCAAGAACTGAGTGACTGTGTCACAAAGAAACTAGTAAGAAAGACCACCAAGATACCTGGTACTACTTTTTAATGAAGTTGTTTTTTTAAAATCAGATTTGAATGCTACATACAGTTTTTATGTTCCAGTGACCACTGAAATTACAGTTGTGGTTCACTCTCCATTCATTTAGAAAGGAGATTGTCTGGGTAGCATGAAATAAATGCCCAGAGCATAATGTACCCATAAGGATTTCAGTAAAGCTGAGATATGGTGGTGTTGGGAGTCTGTATATACATTGACTCGTGTACTTTTCAACAGTCTCTTTTGCTATTGAGTTCTATACAGTTTCTAGCTGTTCCCAGAGACTTGTTTCAGATGACACTTTTGTGTGATTTATTTTTGAATTCAATAAATCCCAGATCTGTTCAATAGGATTCAAGTCTGAACCCTGACTTGGCCAGTCCATCAGTTCCAGTACTCCAGATTCCTTTTTCTTGGTCCAGTAGTCTCTGTACAGCTTTGAAGTATGCTTGGGGTCATTGTCTTCTTGGTATATGAACCCACGACCAATCAGGTTGAATCCAATAGGGATTCCTGGATGCACAAAGATGCTGTGGTAGACCTTCTTGTTCATGATACCATGAGTTTTAACTAATTTGCCAATGCCGTTTCCATAAATGGAACCCCATACCATAATGGAATCTCCACCATGTGTTTCACTGTGGGTAAAATGCATCTGGTATCAAAACTTTCTCCAGGTTTTCTGCGGACATAAACATGACAATGCTGACCGAAGAGTTCAAACTTGGACTCATTTGTCCAGAGTACCTTCTTCCAGTCATCTACAGTCCAGTGTTTGTGCTCCCTGGCAAATTTTAGGCATTTTTAGATGTTTGCAGGACTCAATAACGGCTTCTTAGCAGCTTGTCTTCCCTTTACGCCTTGTTCCTTCAGTCATCTGCTTATGGTCATTCTGGAGACTTTTTCAGATTCTGATCTAGAAGCATTAATCTCTGCCTGAAGATCAGCAGTGGTCTTCCTTCTGTCTCTAGTACTTCAAATCTTGATGTGCCTGGCATCTGATTCAGTTTACTGTCATGCCTGCAGCCGCAGGCTCTAGTTAGTGGCAATACTCTCCCCTCCTCCGGCCCTGTTTTCCCTCTCTCTTAGGTGTGTGTGTGTGTGCACAGAGGCCTGGCAGCAGGTGTTGGTAATCAGCATCAGCGGGACCAGTGCACGAGCAGGTGGAAGTAATCCAATCAACCACTCCTACTTCTCCATATAACCAGATGCCACTCATCACCTGGCCATGAACGTTCTCCAGTCAGTGCTGTGCACCGTTCTGCCATGCCACCGCGGACACCAGCCACACCACTACGGACGTCAGTCACACTACCGCAGACTTCAGCCCCGAATCCTCTCTCCAGCCTCTCCACCGCTGGCTGTTCCCGGGTTCTACTACCCCCCTCCCTCAACTGGCCTGAACCTGGCCCTGTCCCTGGACTCACTCAGTCAAACCCCGTCAGTTAAGTCTGATCCCGTACAGTACCAGACTCTAGTTATACCTGTTAGATTTCAAATTTTCCCATTCTTTTTTGATTGGCTTTCTATGTCTTTCTGTTTGTATATATTCCTGTTTGGTAGTTTCGTATCATAGACTAAAGTATTTTCCGGTTTGTATTAACCTGCTTTCCGGCTTTGTGTTTAGTATTCCTGCCTTGGTGCTACCATATGTGGGTTGCTTATCGTCAAGTTATTCTAGTTAAGGTATTTCCCTGTTTTCTAGATTCCTGTTTACATTTGTATTCCTGCCTTGGTGTTACCATATGTGGGTCTGCTTAACGTAGGTTCACTTTTGTCTTTGTGGTTACTCCACCTGCCCGCTAGAGGGTGTCTGATTCTGTACCGCCTACAGCGGATTCTTAGTACTTCTGTGTCTACTGTTAGACTTCCAGTTATTAGATCTAGTTCTCTGTTCATTTTCCTGTGCTGTAATAAAAGTATTTTAAAAATCATTCGTTTGTCTGCAATCTCCTTTCCTGCACTTGAGCCTCTGTACAAACCGTAACATTTGCTTTCATTTTCCTTGGCACAGTCTCTGCAATCGAGTCCAAGACATACTTTACCACACTGTGAGAACACTTTATGGCTTGGCCTGTTTGTCTCAAAGACCATATAACATCATGAAGTGCTTTAATTCAGACTCTGTCTTTCTCAGTAAGTTCTCTACACCTCATGATTTTGAACAGAAGTGAGGAAATTCAAACTAAATTCATGTTATTATACCCAAATTTGAGTGAAATACACCAGTATTCTCTGAGAAGTCAGAAATTAATCAAGAATAGCAGACAACCACTAAAACAAAAATTTCTGTTCAGGAATCCAGGTAAACAACTATCATTTGGCATCTGTGATGGCCATGCCCACAGCCAGACAAAAGGTTGTGGTATTTACAAACTCACAAACACCATTACCACATGTTTAGTTACTTTGAGTTGCCATGTTCACAACCACTTACAGCAAACTTACTTCAAAATGTGGATGGCGTCAACTTCTTTGCGACTAGAGTTCCACAGACCTCCAACAACACACAGTGACAGTAACTGAGTTTTCAAAAGGATCGCTTACCTCAATACAACTTGGAATGATGAGCCACTAGTGTGTCCTTGGTCTGGAAAAAGAGTCTCCTCTGAAGTGTATTGCCATCCAGGTCATGCACCATATTGTTGAAGAAATTTCACTCTTAGTCCTTGGAAGTTTGCTGTAGTGGGGTGTTTAATGGTATTCCGGCATAAGGTGGGCTTACCAACACAGAGCATGAGTCTGTGAAGGTAAACCAACTCAGAACACTTACAGAGTACTCTGTTTATAGGGATAGCCAGAGGATAGGAGGGGAACATATGTAAATACAAGGGTCGATAGTAGTTAATTTGCATATGGTTGCTAATCAGTAACAGAGGGTAATACAACAAAGAACAAAAGATAATTGAATCAAGAGGTCTGACAGACAACAAAAGGTGCGACAACAAAAGGTAAGAGGAGGGGTCTGACAGACAGTAGCAAATAACAAAGATGAAAGAATTGTGGATACCTGTGGAAAATGAAATGAAGGGGTGACATGTTACACTAGAAGGTATCTCTAGCAAAAGGTGTGCTATTTTCTTCATCAGTGGCATGACACATTATCCTGCTGAAAGAGGCGACAGCCACCAGGGAATACTGTTTCCATGAAAGGGTGTACATGGTCTGCAACAATGCTTAGGTAGGTGGTTCATACCAAAGTAACATCCACATGAATGGCGAGACCCAAGGTTTCCCAGCAGAACATTGTCCAAAGCATCACAGTGCCTCCGCCGGCTTGCCCTCTTCCCATAGTGCATCCTGGTACCATGTGTTCCTCAGGTAAGCGGCACACATGCACCTGGTTATCCAACAAAACCGGGAAACGTGAATCATCCAACCAGGCCACCTTCTTCTATTGCTGAGTAGTCCAGTTCTGATGTTCCAGTGCCCATTGTTGATGCCTTTGGAGATGCACAGGAGTCAGCATGGGCACCCTGACTGGTCTGCGGCTATGCAGCCTCATACGGAACAAACTGAGATGAACTATGTATTCTGAGACTTTCTATCAGAACCAGCATTAACTTCTTCAGCAATTTGAGCTGTTGGATCAGACCAAGCAGGTCAGCCTTCACTCTCCACATCCATCAGTGAGCCTTGGCCACCCATGACGCTGTTGCCGGTTCATCACTGTTCCTTCCTTGAACCACTTTTGATAGATACTGACCACTGAAGACCGGAAACACCCCAAAGGAGCTGCAATTTTGGCCAGTCATCACAATTTGGCCCTTGTCACACTTGCTCAAATCCTTATGCTTGTCCACTTTTCCTGCTTCTAAAACATCAACTTTATGACAAAATGTTCACTTGCTGCCTAATATATCCAACCCGCTAACAGATGCCACAATGAAGAGATAGTCTGTGCTGTTCACTTCACCTGTCAGTTGTCATAATGTTACACACACACACACACACACACACACACACACACACACACAGAGATATACACACAAAACGTGATTATAGAAAAAAATAGGAGGGAAGGGATTTGCCACATTTCGTTTGTATGCTATATGACAACGTCATATACAGTATGTATACTGGAACATTTGACAAGAAATTTTTTCAAACATACTCTTGGATTGTTTACAACATGTTTGATCATCTGTCTTCTCCTGTTTCAGGCCACATAAGGGTACTTTCGCCCTGACCCTTAAACAGGAATGTGACAAGAAGCCTGGGTAATTATGTCCTTTTGCCTGGTGGCTGTTGGGAAGGCCCAGCTGTGTGTGTCCTAGTCTGAAGAAGAGGGGGGTCAACTAATGGGAGTTGCATGTGTCAGAGTGGATTGATCATGACACAAACAGATGTATGTTGTTGGCAAACATGTCGGTGTCCGTGTGGTACGTTTCTATCCTGATCATTAAAGGGATGAAAATAGACATCTTGCTCTGATTAATGGCTGCTGTCCCCATGGACTTGTCAGCCACACTGCTGAAAAGCCGTTGTGAGGTTATACATCTGTGTGTGTACAGATTTTGGTTTTACATAAATATGTTCCTGTTCGGAAAATGGTGACCTATGTTTTTCTTGTTTTAAGTGTCTAAATAGAGACCTAGAACAAAAAATAGAAAATTATTTTTTGAGTTTATTTTAAAAAACAAACAAAAAAGTCATTGCATGCAACTTTCAAACACACACAAACACACGCTCACATATACACACGCATACTCGCACTCACACTCACAAACACACACACACACACACACACACACACACACACACACACACACACACACACACACACACACACACACACACACACACACACACACACACACACACACACACACACACACTCAGTAGCACTATCAGGGTCTATTTAGAAAGGAATGCTGCCAGAGTATCACATTTCACTAAAGAAGCAGAAAAAGAGGCAGGAAGTAAGTGACATTGAAATTAAGGAGAAGGAGAAAAAGATTAAGTGGAGGATCGTTTTAGTCTCAGATATTGTCTTGTGCATTTGTCTTATTGCTTATGTGACTGTGTGTCATTTTAACATTGTTTTAAAAACAAAACTGTTGTGTATATGTTTTTGGATGCCACTGAAAGACAAGCATCTGAAGGACTAATGAAGACTATCTTTGATTCACTGAGTTTCACACACGGGTTGATTGGCAGAAGGCATGTCCATTGTGTTTATGTTTGTGAGTGTGTGCCAGATAGACCCCTTTGTGTTAATTAATGAATTAATTTTTTGTTTTCTCTGTTTCTCGGTCCTAAGAAAATGTCAGTGTCACATCGAGAGACTGGCTATATGTAGCATCAGTAAACAATCTAACACACACTCCTGGGATTTACCACTGTCTCTTTGCTTGTGTGGAGGGTCTGGAACACATTTGTCCTGAGTTTTAGTGAGAAAAACAAAGTCAAAATTGGCTGCGTTGAGTTTTGCAAACGCCTCCTGAAATGGTTCTTGTTTACTGATAATTTGTCTGAAATCTTCAGTTCTGCAACACCAACCTTCCTAATGAGGCACCTCTCCTCTCTTACGTTGAAATGATAGCCTCAGAGAAGATTTTCTGTGCTCGCGCCATGTCAGCATTGATCAGTCCAGACTTGTAAAACAGCTTCCACAATCCAATTTTGTACCTTGCTGTATTCATTTCAAACTGCCTTACTGATACCATCTTCAAGTTTTGTTGGAGGAAAAACAAGCAACTGTGATTCAAAGCTGTACACTCACTCACTCTCTCACTCACTCGCTCGCGCACTCAACCCTAGAGTGGCTATTGATTAGTTATTTACTCATTTACTTGTATTTTCCACATCATGTACACTAAACTGAAACACAGAAATCAGTACATGACTGTTGTTCCAAGAACATTTTTTAAAAATTATTAGTATTTTTTTCAAAGCTGTAAATATAGTTTATGTAAATGTTTATCTGGGAAGAGACCAAGAAACCACTAGTGGCCATGTGAATGATGACAGGCCTGTCTATAAATGAAAAGGTCAAAAACAAAAGACATTTAATTCAGACTGCTGTTGTGTCTTGTTTCTTGGAAATGGTCAAGTTTTGATGTCTTTTGCACATTTAAACATGACCATGAGCTTTCCCAAGCCTTAACTACTTTAGGGTTCTGGTTTTAATTACAAAGATTTTGATTTATCTATCTCTGATTTTTACACTAAAGGTAAATGTTTTTTCCTTTTTGATTTTCTATTAACAACTGAAAAAATACAGCAATCATAGATAACAGTTTTTATCGGAACATTTTCCCACAAAAGAAATCTTCATCATGAGCAAATTTTTCAACAATATTTTCCTTTGCACAAGTCTTTTACCAGCCCCTACAATAACTGTCCTTTCTCAGCCCCCTACAATACAGGTGACGAACGGCGCTGTCATCTTATTGTGCCTTGACAACAGGCCACCATTGCATGTTTAGGGGCCCTCAGGTGTTGCTGGGCTCAGTGTCAAGACTCAGCTGCTACAAGTCCCAACACAGCCCTGACAAAGCCATGCCACAACACATACCCTAAGGGGATCTGTCTCTCTGTCTCTGTGCTTCCACATGCACACACAGTTCTAAAGATTTGACTTGAATCATCACCCTCCTACAGCAAGGTAGACAAGAGAAGACATGGATTATAGAGAAAAGAAATAAAACACTCTGAAGTACAAATTCGGCAGTTTACATTCATACAACTTATTTCATGAAAAGTATCTGAACCAGTTTAAAGTGAATGCATGATATTTAATGCACACCATTTTCTTTCAATTAATCTAATTTATCCCAAGGTGACTGAGTTTTGTCCTCCAAACCACAAGTTACTTTCAGTGGCAGGTTCTCATATTCACAAGCTACCTCATCGTAAAGCTGACAGCTCCATATTGCCTGAAATTACACAACACAAAACCCCTCTAGATGGGCAGATTCCAACTACAGTTTTTTATGATTGTATAAACACTAAAAACAAAAGAATTACATAATTATCAACACCTTACACTCAAGAAGCAAAACATTGGACCAAATTTTCACCACTATAAACACAAAGTCAGCCTCACACTTTTTGCAGAACAATACACAGTCATTTGCAAAACACTAAACACACTTGTATGCATTAGACACAGAAGTATATCATGATGTCACTTCCTTGCAGTTACAAAGCACTGACTGACAAATCACCATGAGCCAGTTGGTTAAACACACACATCAGGTGTCCAAACACATGATTGCTTTATTGTAGACACACCAATCAGGTTTGAGTACTATAAAACCACTGTGATGCCAATATGGGCCCTTACAACACAGACCACATTCTCACGTTTTTGGACCGATTGCACAACCTCGTCACAGTAATTAACCAAATGCACCAGATGCAACACATTGTCATCTGGGACAATGTGTCATTCCACCGCTCTACTCCGGTCCAGAACTGATTGATCCATCATTCAAGACAGTTCTTCCCATGTTGTCTTGCCGATGAGGATATTGCCTGCGATGTTGATGTAATTCTCTGGCCAGATCCAGCTAAGCAAAGAGATGTGTAGTATTTAATTTATTTTATTCAGATTTCTTTTTGTTTTCTTCTTTTGCTTTACAGTACTTTTAACCTGTACTGGTAGTATAGTATATTTATTTATCTATTTTCTGGGATTACAGTGTTGGGACATGTTTTGTTGTGATTGTCTATGTTGACTGATTTTGGTTATATGAAGAGTAATAAATAATATTTTCAGTAGTCTGCAGCATTGATCTTGTGTTGTGTTTGGTGAATTTACCATGTTGTATATTTGCACTTTCTCTGTGTACTTCACTTTACAGTAATCTGTAAGTGAGAGGCAGAAAAAGGAAAAGTGTTTTAAGTTAAACACAACAGTGTGTAACTGGTTCAAACAGAATTAAGCCTTGTGAAAAGTGTGTGTTTCACATGGTATCATAATATGGTTTTTATATATGTGTATATAGTTTTTACAAGATTGTTTCATTGTGCACAGGATCTGAGGTGTTCTGCATATTGTGTGTGTGGTTGTGCTAATTGTGTGTAGTGCTTTGAAATTCCGAGCCCTGTGTTCAAAATCGTGCTTAAGCAATCGTAAAAAACTAAGTTAACGAGGTATATCTTATATGCAGAACTTTACAAACAGAAGCCACAGTTGGTGGCTGTGGCTCAGTTAGCTGAAGGGGTTGATCTAATGACAGAGTTGGTGGTTTAATTCAATTCTGATTTCTCCTGTCCAAAAACACCACTTAACACTGGTTGTTCCTGATAGCAGGCAAACACCTTGCTGGCAGGTATGTCTCAGTGTAAACAAAAGCATAACAGTTTATCATCTCTTGTTTTTGTGTAATTCCAGTTTCAGGTAATCAAGTTTATCTTCCATCAATCAGATGTTCACCATGAGGATTGAAGGAAGCGGCATATGGCAGGGGATAGCCTAGGCCCTCGTGCTAACCCTGCCGAGGGTCCCCCGCTTCTGCTTCCACGCACATCCCTGCCGTTGCAGCCTCTCTTGGCGGGTCGCTGAGCCAGCAATAAATCCCGGGTGTTCAGACTGATATGTCCATTGTTTTGTTCGCTGAGTAACAGTGGATGTTGCCGGTCATAAGCCTTTCTGTTCCAGCTACTTGGTGGAGTTTGACTTGAAACTTGATGTTATTCTCTGTGTTTTATAGCAAGCAAGTGCAGTTGCTGCCAGCTGTGGTGCTGCCACCTTTATCACAATAAACTTCAGAAATAATTATATACAACCTAGAACTTCTGACATAGTTTTAGCAAACATATTTCAAAATCATCATATGGAAATAGGTATAAATTAAGATGCTACAAAAACACATGACGTATTACCTGTAAACTCTCACAATTACACTCTGTAGTGCACATTATGCAATGCACTTAATCTTTTAACTCTTTTACAGTGGAAATGTGTTATAGAACCTTTGTGACTTATGTAAACTATACATCTAAAAAGAATATTATAAAACCCATCCTTTTAAAACTTTTTTAAAATAATACCTTGGCTATTCTTTGCTGCTCAAACACTGGTGGTAAAGTTTGAAGAATAATAAGAAACCTCAGCAGTGCTACCATTTTTGAAGGACATAGCTGAGGCTAACCATGCTTGCAATGAGAAATAATTGTGCCAGTGTTTAAGAGATACACTGTTTACTCACTATCTTGGTTTATGGAATGTATTTATGCCAGCATTTACTCATTCACAACAAACAGCAAGTGCAGCTGCAGCTGGTGAGGATGTCATTGTTTTGGTATATAAATCAAAGTATTAATATGGCTGATCAGTGTAGTTCGGTCAACAATAACATCTACTCTGAGTGTATTTTGCAAAACAAATTACAGAAATAATATATAATGTAATTTTAGGACACTATGTTGGATATTAATATGTTTTGGAGTGTAGCTTTAATCAGATAAAAACTGCAAAACAAAGAAAAAGTAAAAGCTATAAAAGCTGTAAGCATAAGTTAATGAATATATATTGATTTGATTTATTATAAATAAATGACAGTAGTTGAAAGGTACACAGATATATATGTTTAAACAAAGTTTTTTTTTTACTCATTCTGTATCACAGAAACAGTTTGTATAAATAAGCGAATGTGCCTGACTGTCTGTATGTCTAAAAGAGGACGATGTTCTCTGTTGAAGGTCAGAATGAGAAGCGGCAGATCAAAGATGAACAGAGGCAGGGGGTTAGATGTAGTGGTGTGTTTGTTTGGAACTGAGTTTGAGAAAAAGTGGAAAGTCCAGTGGTGGTTAATTGGTGTGTTTAGGTCTGAGGTCATGAGGATGGCAACAGGAACACACCGCTCAGCCCTGACCTGCAGATGGATATACAGCCACCACAGAGATACTGCTCAATCTAATCACAACTAAACACTATGAAGACACGCACAGACTCTCTCCTTTTCTTTTCTTCTCTGAGTATCTCCTTTCTCTTGGCCATATTCCCCCTTCTCTGAGCTCTCACTGTGCCCAAAGCCCAGGGGAGGTCACAGTGTGTCACAGCAGCAAAACCCTCCAGACGAACCTGTTGGTAAGCTCCCTACCTCCCTCAACACTGCTCCTACCTCTAAATATTCCCTGGAGGCTTGCATGACCTGAGGAGCTGAGGGGTTCAAGATCAAGCAAGAGCAGGAGTGATTGTGAAATAAATATTTTTTGTCTTGACAATTTTTTGAAGCCTTTAAATTAATCCTTTAATTTCTTTAAATCTGTATTGATAACTGAGATAAACTCAAATAAAAGCTGTCCCTGATGTCCAGCTGGCCTGCCATTGGCACCCACACAAGACTGTGCATTTATATCTTCTCTCTGCATTATGTGCCAAACTAAGATTGTTTTGTGATCCAGTTTGTCTTCACCACCTATGTTATCTCAGATACAATGTTACTTGTGTCACCTGTACTACAGTCTGTAGAAGGACGTTGGGCAATATCCACACAGGACCAGGGCAGTAGGATTTAAGAAAGTTACTCATATAAATATACACATATACACATCGATTATAAGAAAATTATATTATGTACATTCAGCATCCTAGCAGCACAATTCATGAAAGTACACTGTGAATGAGTTAATCAATAGACAGTGCCTACAAATGTTCACCCCCCCTTGGAAATTTTTCCCTTGTATTGCTTTTAAATACTGAATCATTGTCAATTTAATTTGTCTTTTGACAAGAATTTACAAAAAATGATAAAGTGTCAATTGATTGAAAATAGATAATGTATGTATTCAAACCCTCTGAAATAACTCATCTAATTCAACACAGGTGCAGTCAGCTGGCGCTAATGAAATTGAAATTGTCTAAGTGCAGTGAATGTGTCTGAAGTGATTATAGTGTAAAGACGTCTGTATTTGGAAGGTCCAGTCACTGATGAATCAGTACCCCTGGATACATCATGTAGAAGCTTTTTAAAGGCACTGTATAACACATTGCTCCCCTCATACACAAGCAACCTGCTCTGTCACTATATCTCTCAGCAACATTAAAGACAATAGAGGGTTTATTCATGTGCTCCTGTGCTGGTCTGATTCCAAAAAAGATATTGACAGTCTATTTTAATTGCATTTTCCTGCAAAATTGCTTGTAGAACTACAAGCCTTACATCACATATTATTATTATTATTATTATTATTATTATTTTAGGTCTGTCTCACTTGCACCTGACAGAAAATATATACTTCATTTTTAATCAGTGCAACTGCAGTGGCCTCATGGTTTGGATAAAAATGGTAGCCTGGTTTTAGACCCCTGAATTCCTGACCAATACTTTGATTTGTTTAGTGATTCAAATAGGTCAGGTGTTGTGTTCCTTAGCACTTAGAAACAATGTTGTCTCATAAACCTAAAAAAAAATCCCCAATAAACTCCACCAACTTCTGGAGCGCTTTGCACACATTATATCTGACACTAAAGCTGCATATAAAGTGTATTAAAACTGGCACCAATAAGAAAATAAACATTTACTTCCTGAACTATCACAGTCCTTCCAGTGTCTTCTGGTAGAATCAACTGAAGGTGAAAAACTGGATAAAACAAGTCATTGGGCAGTAAAACTGTCCATGGAAAAGGTTTTGCTGCAATAAACAACAGTTATTATATCAGAATTAAATCCAAACAAGGAGAACAGAGTTTACAGCGAATGAGAATCTAGGCTGTCGTGTCCAGACAAATTTTTACATCTGAAATATTGACTCTGAATTTGTAAGCATTGAAAAGCAAAAGTGAAAACTTAAGTAATAAAATTTTGATGAGCTAAATTCAGACATAAAAAAATTCACATATATAATTTTGATGCAACAAAATTTAAAGTTAGAAATTCAACAGCTTTGGGCATCCAGATAGCTCAACTGGTTGAGCGGGCAACCCATAAACAGGGGCTACAGTCCCCAACGCAGCGGCCGTGGTTCGATTCCAGCTCATGGCCCTTTGCTTCCCCACATTTCCTGTCTCTTCTCCACTGTCTATTACAATAAAGACTAAAAAAGCCCCCAAAAGATATCTTAAAAAAGGAATTCAACAGCTTTTAAAATTTAAAGTCTGATGAATCTGATTTGCTTCTATAGTCCTGCACATTCCAAAGGGCCTAAGTCTCCTCAACAGGTGGAGACAACTTTGGAGGGTTGGTGAGCAACTGAAAGTGAGAGGGAGGGGAGTCTCTGAGAACTGGGGGGGTTGGATGTAGTGAGGAAAGGATGGTGTAAGTTTGGTGGGGGAGCAAGTGACTGCCAGCTGAATAGCTTAGACTTATGGCACTCAGGCTTAATACCCCTTTAATCATTGGTTACTTGTTTAACAGCAAGTGTGTGTTCAGAGTTATGATCATGTGTGTTTTCCGCACTGATCCTCAGAGTTAAGCGGGTGTTAATTTTGGTTTGATGTTGCGCTATTTCCATGCATGCTGTTCCTGGCTTGGTTTCCTTGTGTGCAGTACTCTGTCTTGTTACTCCATCCCAGTTCCCCTAAACTATCCTAGCCTTGTACTCAGTTCTGGTTAGTTCCACCCTACTTTGTCCCAATGAAATCTGTAAATGAGTCTCTACATTTTCCCATAGTTTTGTGTACGTTGTTTATTGACCTTTCCTGGCTTCTGTTGTTTTTTCTTGCCCTTATAATCTGTCTGTGTAGCGATTTGGAGGAAAAGGTCCGCGTAACTAATTAGCTGAACTATTGTTTTAATGTCGCCTGTTTTTCACTATGCACAAACTGTGCTGGCCGTTCACACTCAGAAGTGCAGTCTCTCGATAACGGGAGAACACATTGTTAATGTGCAATTTGAACACTGCCGTACTTGATCATGTCACCACCTCGGCTCATCTACTCCGATTATTTTTACCAGGGGTGTGAAACATGCAGCCCGTGGGACAACTTTGCAAAGGGTAAATTTCAAATAATTTCTAGACCTTGACAAGTTGTTTTGATAAAGTAAAATACGAGATTGTTCAGTTCCACATACCTGTGACTGAATGCTTTGTGCCTTTGTAGATAAACGGTGATCTGGCAGTTACAATGCACAACTAAGGTATAGTGCTGTTGAAATTGAACTTGTCTTTCTTAGGAAATTTCAGGGTGTTCATAATGTTTTGTAAAGAGATAATTTATTAAATGTGAACATTTTCAGAATGTACTTCTTTGAACTAAATCAAAAGGGAAAAGTTGGAGTTGTGGTGATTTATAGATTATTATGCTGTGATTTTACTGGTGGGGCCCATTTGAGATCAAATTTATATGTATATAAACTTTGTAAAATTTGAAAACTACTGCCCTAGAGGTTTGCTGTACCTTCCAGAGATAGTTTAGGTCCCTACATCAGTTCCCCAGTCTTGTTATATATTCCTGTTCATTATTGTTGTTTATACTAATAAATTTATTGAACTTATTCTGTTGTGCTGTGTCTTCCCTGTCTGCATTTGGATCTCTAACTTTCCATGACAGTACTGTCTGGCCAAGATAAACCAAGCAGACAGTGAAACCAGTGCAGGCGTAGCCTCTCCTGCTTTCCCAGTCCAGCATGCTCTAGCCAGTCAGAAAGCATTGCTTGGTCAACCTGAGCAGACACTTCTGTTTGGCTGAAAGTAATCGCTCATTCCTATTCCTCCAAGGAATGCGGTGGAGCTATGTGACGATCGGCGTACGTTTGTTTGTCAGTGTACAATATTACTCAAAAAGGGACAAACTGATTTAGATGAAATTTTCAGGGAAAGTCAGAGATGACACAAAGACCACCTCATTAGATTTTGGTGGTGATGCGGCTTATAGTCTGGGTCCACGGATTTGTTAAGGATTTCCTATTGCGAGATATAGTGCCTGGCATGGTGTCACAGTAACTATGACAACAAGTGAACACTCTGTCTGCTGCCTGCTGATGATCACATGATTGCAGTCCTACTACAAATCCACTGGGACTTATCTGTCGGAAATCATACAAGGAACAATTGATTAAATTGTGGGGGTGTTTCTGAGTCTCATCAATTCCTGCTGCCCACTACATATTTAGGTCACGTAATTCAGCATTTGTACATAATGTACACATGCATAAAACATGCCTGTGCTCAGTGCAATGTAATTTTGTTTGTGGGTACATCGATATTAAATGGTCACATTCTATGTTGTCGTGATTTCTGATCATTAGTAACAATTTAAGGAAAAAACTCCAGACTTCTTCATGGAACAGGTATGACCACCGCACCTTTACTAGAAACTCTGTCAACATAGACCGTCAAATGACAAATAACAATTTCCCGGTACTCACAGAATACTTCACTTATGCATATCGGTGCACACATCCTTCAGAATAAAAGCATGGCTGAAAACACAATGAGTAAAGGCATATAAATTTCATGCTGCTTAACACTAATAAAAAAAAATGTTATATTTCTACAGAAATTGCTGCATTTCTGACAGTGCCATGTAGGGGGAATGAACAGCCTTGGTGGAGTACTGCGCTCTCAGAGTGCTTTTCTTGTTAAATCAAGTCACACAGTTAACTAACATGGTTACTAGCCTGACTCCTGAGATTGCTCAGCTTCCTTCTCCACCAACCACAGAGCCTGTTCAGCTAGCTCCAACCCCATAATCCAACCTGTCTGAAACTAACACCGGTTCTGTTCTGGTGGCCTTGTTATAGAACCTTTTCGACCAGTCCCTGAGAGATATGATGGAGATCTAGGCACATGTCAAGCATTCATAACCTGTTATTCTTAGTAGTGTCTGATCTGCAGTCTGCAGTTCTTATTCTACCAATCAAGCCCGCATAGCTTATTTGATTAGCCTGATAAAAGGTACTGCTAGATAATGGGGAGATGCAATCTGGGAGAGTCGGTCTGAGGTTTGCAGCACCTACGAAGCCACCGAGATGAGGAAAGTGTTCAATCAGCCAGTAAAGGGCAAAGATGCTGGAAGCCGCCTCCTCTCCATTCGAGAAAGGAACACGCAGTGTGGCTGAATTCGCCACTGAATCCAGGAATCTAGCAACTGAAAGTGGTTGGCCTGATGAGATGCTACAAGGAGATTTCTGTAAAGACCTCAATAAGGATGAGTTGGAAGCCCAAAATGACACTGCCAGTTTGGATCAATTAGTCTCTCTGACCATCCAGTTGGATAATCACCTCCATGAACATCACCAGGAAAAGATCTACTGGCCTTCAACCTCCACTCCGTGAACATCAGCCCCTCCATGCACAGTCTCTGTTTCAGCTCCTAACCCTGAACCTATGCAGCTTGGTCGAGTCCAGAATCAGTGCAGAGTCTCCGATGCCTGCCTTTATTGTGGAAAACAGGGATACTACATCTGCAGCTACTGGTGAGTAAGTAAAAGGACTGGCTCAGCAGTAGCTGGGAAAGTACTGGTGAGTCGAACTTCAGTACAAGCCCCTCAATGGTTGCAGCTGCCTGTCTCCATCTGTTGGGGAAACCAGTCACTACTCCTGACAGCCCTTGTAGATTCTGAAACTGAAACTTCTGAAACTTGATGGACAGTAACTTAGGCAGACAACTGCAAATCCACACTCAGTCCCTGTCTTCACCATTGGAGGCCCCCACCCTTAATGGGCTCCATCTCACCCACGTTCATCTAAATCCTATTCTTGTCACTCTCATCCTGGTCAGCAATTAACCAGAGACCATCAACCTGACCAAGGTACCTCAAGAATGCCATTGCCTGTCTCAAGTCTGTAGCAAGGACAGTGTCCTCACTCTACCTTCTCACTGACTCTACAATTGTGCCATAGACCTTCTCCCTAGCACCTCCCTACCTCTGTACAACCTGGCTAAAACAGAGAACACTGTTATGGAGACCTGCATCAGTGACTCTCTTGCTGCCGGATCCTTCGACCATCCTCCTGTCCTCTAGGTGCTGGATTGTTCTTCATGGACAAGAAGAATGGCTCCCTCTGACCATGCATTGAGTTTTGGGGCTTAAACAACATCACCATAAAACATAAGCACCCCTTGCCACTCATCAGCTCTGCATTCGCCCCCTTGGACGGAGCCACTATATTCACCAAACTGGACTTACATAATGCATACCACCTCATTCGGATCAAAGAGGGAGATGAGTGAAAAATCACTTTCAACACTCCCCATGGGCCACTTCAAATATTTGGTTGTGCCTTTGAGTCTCACCAATGCTCCTGCCGTCTTCCAGAGCCTGATTAATGATGTTCTCAGAAATATGATCAACTGTTTTGTCTACCTCGATGACACACTGATCTTCTTCCCCACCCCTGAAGAGCATGCCTGCAATGTCTATCTGGTTCTGGAAAGACTCCTGAAAAACAAGCTGCTTGTCAAAGCAGAAAAATTTCATGCTTCCACCCTTTCCTTTCTCAGATACATCATCTCCAGAGGTGAGGTGCGAATGGACATCGACAAACTAACAACAATATACAGTAGGACTGGCCTAACCTGAAAATCAAAATAGCTCCAACAATTCCTAGGAGTCTCCAACTACTACCGAATGTCTGTCCGAAACTACATCAAGATTGTTGCTTCTTCAACTGCCTTGACCTCCACCTCCAGACCATTCCTGTGACCCTCAGAAGCTACCCACGCCCTTCAAGAACTGAAGATGTGTTTCATCTCAGCCCCTATTCTAGTGCAACCTGATTCTGCTCAGCAATTCATCATAGAAGAGGATGCCTAAGACATGGGGTTAGGCACTGTCTTGTCTCAACACTCCCCTACTGACAACAAGCACAATTTGTGTGCTTTCTTCTTCTGATGATCCTGCCAAGAGAAACTATAACACTGGGAAACGGGAACTCTTGGCCGTAAAACTGGACCCAGAATAATGAAAACATTGGCTGGAGGATGCAGAGCAGTCATTCATTGTCATGGACCTACCACAAGAACCTTGAGAATTCATTGTTGCCTGTTCTGTCTGTGCCTGCATCAAAATCTCTAGCCAACCCAATTCTGATCTTCTGCAACCTCTGCTCATCCCCAAACAACCATGGTCCCATATCACATTGGATTTTGTCACTGGACTCCCTCGCTCTAACGGTAACACCACCATACTCATCATTGTCAATCGGTACCCTAGAGCAGCTCATTTCATTGTCCTACCGAAACAACCTTCAGCCAAAGAGACTTCAGACATGGTGATTAATCATATATTCAGATTACACAGTATCCCTTCCAATATTGTGTCCGGCTGGGGGCCCTCCACCCACCTCCTCCACTGCAGAGTTGGCAGCTTGGCTCTCTTTTTCCTTTTACCCTTATATGGGCGTGAGTGAGATGTGTGTATGTGTGTGCAGCTTCCCAATTGGATAATCAGCTAAATGATGACCTGACGGCTCGAGTGGCTCACCTGCTTTCAATCTTACCTGTCATAAAGGAAGAGCTCAAATCACTACTTGATGCCGGTCTGTGGAATGACAAACAATTAGCCTACTCAGGCCTCTATTACTCTGCTCTGACTTTTCTTTTTGCCTGTTGCTAACCGCTCAGTTCTCCTGCCTCACGCTGACAACCTCCGCCACACTCTTCTTGTGCCTGGAATGCGACTCATTTCTGATCATCCACCATGGATCTAGATTCCTGTTCTCTCTGCCTGAAGCCCCTGTGACAGTTTAACTGGTGATCACGTTAACTGGCGATAGTTGCCATCTCCAGATGTTTCGTCTGCAAATTCGTCACCATCAGACCTGGCTGTGCGTGAAATAAAGATACTAGACAAAGAAGACCTTGCCGAAAAACGTCTGCATCACAACTGAATAAAGTCTATATCCATGTAAATATCATCTACAGACAGTAAAAAGTAATGAGAAATGTGCTGGCCGAAATAAAAAAACACATATTTTTCATCACTCAGTTTGTTCCGATGCAAATCAAGATAATGTTATGCTGCGTGTTGTTATGATATGGGAAGTTGCTGAGGGTCTGAGTGTTTCTGTGAACAAACCCAAGTTAAGCTTGAAGTTCTGCTCTGGATCTTTTCCACTGAAGGCACAGACTAACACACAACACAGCAGTGGACGTGCTTTCATGTTGTAGATTTTCTTAGTGAGACAATAAATAGTTTTCTGACTCGTTCTTAAACAGGCAGCCTGTGTTAAGTTGTGACTATCCCCAGTTGACATGGGCGTGTTTCCTGAACAATCACCAGGTGTTGAACACCTGACAGAATGACAAAGATCTATGTGGTTGAAGGGGAATGCTTGTCGAGCTGATCGGTAGCACAATGAGTAAAACGGTGGTCTGGTAAGTTTATTGCTGGATTATGTGGTTTCGAATCCTCTCACTGTACTTAAAAATTCTGTGTTTTTTATTTCGGCCCGCACATTTCTTTTTATTGTCTGTAGATGTTATTTACATGGATATAGACTTTATTTAGTAGTGATGCCGAGGTTTTTCGGCGAGGTCTTCTTTATCTGGTGTCTTTATTTCACACACAGCCAGGTCTGATCGTGATGAATCTGCGGACGAAACATCTGGAGACAGCAACTATCGCCAGTTAACCTGATCACCAGTTAAACTGTAACACCCCGATCAAGAGATGTTGCACACCTCCTCCACTCGCATTCTCCCTGACCACTCACCCTTTCCTGACTGCCAGTTAAGTAGTTTAGTCTTACAGTACACAGACTTATTAATCCCCTTTACTCATTGGTAACTCATTGAACTGTAAGTGTGTGCTCAGAGTTATGATCGCATGTACTTCCTGCACCGATCCTCAGAAAATGTGTGTTAGTTTCATTTTGATGCTGTACTGTTTCTGTGCATTCTGTGTTGTGCATCCTTCACATATTCTGGTCCTGGCTTGGGTTTCTGTGTGTGCACTGTGTGCGCAGTACTCTAGCTTATCATTCTATCCCTGTTCCCCTAAACTTTCTGAGCCCTGTTGTACTCAATTCTGGTTTGTTCCTCCCTACTTTGACGTGATTAAATCTGTAAAAAAGTCTGGACATTTTCCCACAGTTTTATGTATGCTGTTTATTCATCCTCACGGCATTCTGTAAAATTCCCTCTGCTCTATAATATGTCTGTGTAATTCCCTGTTTGTTCCCCCAGAAGTTGCTATAGCTTCCACAGATAGTTTAAGACCCTACGTCAGTTTCCCTGTCTTGCTATATCTTCCTGTTCATTATTATTGTTTATACCATTTGAGTGCCTGACTTTCCATGGTGCTAATTTGATGTATTTATTAATTACTATTAATTTTAAGTATTTTATTCCCAGAAAACTAAATTAAAATTATAATTTCCACATTGAATGATGATGCTGTATTATTATGCAGACTAGAGGCATATTCTTGTTATGTCCCACAAATATCTTTCCCTTTTCCTTTTGTCTGTGCATTTTTCATTCTATTTGAAAAACTAGTCGTGTCTTTTCTTTGATTGTGGGACTGCCTCTAAAATTGCCCTCATATTCTGTATGAATGAACTTTAATGTTGACCAACATATTAATGAAGATGTAATCATCTGGCTAGAATTTGCTCAGCAGTCGCCTGGATAGGTTACATCCTCTCACAACCTTGCACAGTATAAATGGATATAATGGATGGGTGGATTACTTTATCCTTACAAAGTACTTAAACAAACTGCATTCTATGAAAGGTAAGCAAAACTGAACAAGAACCCAACCTCCATGAATGTCTAACCTAAATCACAAAGTCACTCTTTCCTGGTCAACTCTACTGACACCCTGCCCCAGTTTAACGTGATGACCCCAGGAGAAATCTTATGAAAGGTGCTGCTCCCTGATTAAATTATTTCCTTTGTGAGTTGCTTTGTGACTGACTCTCTAAACACCTGCCAGCTACAGTGCATACGTGAGTGTCTGCTAATTTAGTTTTCACTGAGATCGCATGGCTGTCAGTAGTGAGGACAAAGAAGTATATAATGGTTCACCATCAAAAGCACTGATCCTCCCTTTGAAGGCAGCGCCACTTGTCGGTGCTGATCCACCCCAGTGTTCAGGGCTGGATTTGCCATATGCACCTTTTGATAGCATCGCTAAGCCCACATAACCACAGGGACATCAACAACACGAAATGGATTTTAAAAATGCTCAAGTTCACATCTAAGTTAGTACCACATAGGCATCCACTGAGATTTTTAACAGCTACTCCAGATGATTGCACGATTTATACTCGAGCAGCAAAGCGTTACATAAAATTGCCTTCAGTCATTAAAGAGTCAAGGCATGCTGTTAAAATTAAATGATTTTATGCAGAAAATGGAAACTAGGATCAGATATTACTGGAGGATGGTTGTTTGGGGTGGACAATACCTGCAGGTTTCGTTGCTCTAAGTACACAGCTCTCCATTTAGATCTGCGATTGACCAAAACAGAATCACATCGGGGAGGATAAAACAACACTGGTGGCAGCACAGTAAGTCGTTCAAATAAGAAAATACTTGTACATAAGGTTCCAGTGTAATTCATCTATGCATTTTGAAAGCATAGTTCCCATGTGGGTAAATACAGCATGCCTGTTCCCTGTCTAAGCCACAGTTAGATGAAAGGACTTTTAATTTATTTTTCATGACGCTTCACATGGAGTCAATGAATGCTTAAAATTAAAAAAATATTTTTTAAGTGACATAATGTTTTTCAGATATAACCTTGAGTGTCTTTTGTCTTTCCCTCTCTTCCTCTTTCTTCTTCTTAGCTTTCTGTACAGAGGTTGGACATGGGGAATGGAAAGGCAGCAAATGTCCCTCTATAAGTTACTTCACCAATGAGCTACCGTGAGCTTCTCAGGAAGTACTTCACTAACATAGTTGGGAATATTAATATGTTTGTTAGGTTGTGTAAGGGTTGAAGTTTCTAATCACAGCACTCACACATTCCCCTGATCTCAGACTGACTAACATTTCCACTCATTGTATTTAAAAAGCTTCTGTCATATGCTTCATAAAGGTCAGAGGCTCATGTTCAGCTATACAGCAGCAGGCCTGGAGCTGGTTGTGTCTTTGCATAGGGACACTAAAACAAGGTAGGAGCTCATGTGAAGCTGGACTCTCTGGTTGAACTACAGTAGGCCACCATAATAATTAGGGGTGCGAAAAAATATTGATATGGAGATATATCGCGATACTATGTCACACCATACGATACAGGTTTTTCAGCTCCTAATATCGATTTTTAATGAAAATAATGATTTGCGTTTCCGACACCTTGTAAATACAGTGACACTTTTGCATCTCCACTCCGGTAGATGGCACAGAAGAGCATCTGTGTGGCATAGCAGCATTCCTGCAGTTGAGGCACGCTTAGTGGCTAAAGTAAATGGAAACATGGCTAACAATATCACGACGCCTTCACAGTATAAAGCCAACGTTTGGAAGCACTTTGGCTTCAAAGTTGTACACGGAAGTAAAAACAACAAGTTAGACAAAGAAAACGTCGTTTGCAAGCTTTGTCTCGCTGCTGTGAAATACTGTGGGAATACGACGGACTTGAGAACTCATCTAGCAAGACATCACGCTGAGGTACTGGCACAGAAGCAGCTGCTGAAGAGCCCTGAACCAAACCAAACTACGCTGGATAACTTTCTGCCATTTACCTCACCTCGTGCTCAGCGCATCACAGAGTCAATTGTGCATTTTATTTGTACAGATTTGTGCCCATACAGTGTGGCTGAAAACACTGGCTTCAGGTTGATGCTACATACTTTTGAGCTGCGTTGCAAGATCCCGCAGTGCGTCCACATTGTGGATACAGCTGTGCCCAAGATGTACGACCAGGTAAAGAAAGCAGTGAAAACGTCGCTGAATGCTTCACAGAGAGTTGCTCTGACTTGTGACAGTTGGACGTCCAGAGCCACCGAGTCGTAAATTACTGTAACATCTTACCACATCTCCGACAATTGCGAAATGGTTACACGTTTTACAGATGAGAGCAATGCACGAGAGTCACACCAGCAGTAACATCACGGATTTACTTAAAAGGGCAGTAGAGGAATGGGGCCGACAAGGCAAGGACCCAGTCATAGTCACAGACAACGCATCGAACATGAGCATCGCAGCAGAGCTAGCCGGTATGATGCATTTTAAATGCTTCATGCACACCCTCAATTTGGCTTCCCAGTGTGCACTAAAGTTGCCCGCGGTCCGGCGCTTGCTGGGAAGAGTGAGACGCATTACCAGTTTTTTCAGATGTAGCGCCATTCCCAGCCATGTACTGAAAGAAAAACAAAAACTGCTGAATCTGCAACAGCACAAACTTCAGACTGATGTTGTAACCACATGGAATAGCGCACATGACATGCTCCAGTGCTTCCTCGAGCAACAGCCAGCCGTCACTGCTGCCCTCCTCTCAAATGAGGTGAGAAAGAATGAAAAAGATATCAGCACTCTAAGTGAGGGCGACATGGCTTAACAACAGTGTCCCAGACTGTGCCATTCAGCTCGACCAGCTAACATGCTACAGAGCAGACAGAGCTCTCGTGGAGGGAGGTAAGACCAGCGGCGGCGGGCTCTGCGTTTACATTAACAACGCCTGGTGCCGTGACGCTGTTGTAGTGTACAGTCACTGCTCGAGCCTTGTGGAGTTTAAGATCATGAAGTGCCGTCCATTTTACCAACCCAGGGAACTCACAGCCATACTGCTTGTTGCTGTGTACGTCCTCCCTACTCCCAACAGCAACAGCAGGGGGGAAGCACTGAATGAACTGTACCACCACATCAGTGAGCAGCAGACGGCCCATCTGGATGCCTTTCTGATCCTGGCAGGGGACTTTAACCATGCAGATCCAAAGACTGTGTTTCCCAATATGCACCAGCACGTAGACTTTCCTACCCTGGGAGACAACATACTGGATCTTGTTTATACTACCCAGAGAAGATCCTACAAGGCCTTTCCCCTGCCACATCTTGGTGCCTCAGACCACATTACTGTTATGCTAATTCCAGCATACAGACCACTGGTTAAAACCATCAAACCAGTTCAGAAACAGGTACGTGTGAGGCCAGAAGGGTCTTCAGAGGCACTTCAGGACTGTTTCAACATCACAGACTGGGATGTATTTAAACAAGCTGCCACCTACAATAACACTACAGACCTCCAGGAGTACACAGAGACTGTCACTGCCTACATCACCAAGTGTAGTGATGATGTGACAGCCACCAAGACCGTCATTGTTCGGGCTAATCAGAAGCCGTGGCTGACAGGGGAGGTCTACAGGCTCCTGAAGGTACGAAACAATGCCTTCAGAGCTGGAGATGAGGCGGGCCTAAGGATAGCTAAGGCCAACCTGTCTCGCGGCATCAGAGAGGCCAAGAGGAAGTACTCCAGGAGAGTAGCTCATCACTTTAGCAACAGCAAAGACACTCAGAGCCTGTGGCGGGGGATACAGTCCTTAACGGACTGCAGGTCTCCACAGCAGACCCCTGACTGCACCATCTCTTTGCTGAATGAGATGAATGACTTCTTTGGCCGTTTTGAAGCAAACAACAGCACCCCTGCACAGAAGACCACACCTCCTCCCAGTGACCAGGTGCTGTCGCTGTCCCTGGAGAGTGTGCGGAGAGCCCTCAGCAGGATCAACGCACGCAAAGCTCCGGGTCCTGACAACATTCCTAGTCGTGTATTGAGAGACTGTGCTGGGGAACTCACGGATGTCTTCACAGACATTTTCAACATCTCTCTGAGGCAGGCTGTTGTCCCCACGTGCCTCAAAACAGCCACCATCATCCCGGTACCGAAGAAGTCATCCCCCTCCTCCTTCAACGACTACCGCCCGGTTGCACTCACACCTATCCTGATGAAGTGCTTTGAACGGTTAGCCATGCACCACATCAAATCCCTCCTCCCACCCACCCTGGACCCCTACAAGTTTGCATATCGGACCAACCGCTCAACCGATGATGCAATCTCCACTGCACTCCACTCAGCCCTCACACACCTGGAAAACAAGGACTCCAATGTTAGAATGCTGTTCATAGATTTTAGTTCAGCATTTAACACCATCATCCCCCAGCAGCTCATCCACAAACTAGACCAGCTTGGGCTCAACACGTCACTGTGCAACTGGACTTCCTGACAGGGAGACCACAGGCAGTACAGGTCGGCAGCAAGACATCAAGCACCATCATCCTGAACATGGGGGCCCCCCAAGGATGTGTGCTGAGCCCCCTACTCTTCACCCTGCTGACCCATGACTGCACTCCGGCGCACAGCTCCAATCTTTTTATAAAGTTTGTGGATGACACAACTGTGGTGGGTCTCATCAATAACAGGGATGAGACACAATACAGGAGTGAGGTGAACAACCTTGCCAGGTGGTGCAGCACCAACAACCTCTCTCTGAACGTGGAGAAGACAAAGGAGATCATTGTTGACTTCAGGAGAGGACACACCCAGCATGCTCCTCTCAACATCAACAGTGCGGCTGTGGAGCGGGTGAGCAGCACCAAGTTCCCTGGTGTGTACGTCTCAGAAAATCTCTCCTGGACCAGAAACACAACATCACTGGTCAGGAAGGCACAACAACGTCTCTACTTCCTGCGTAAGCTGAGAAGAGCCAGTGCCCTGGCCCCCATCATGTCCACCTTCTATAGAGGCACCATCAAGAGCATCCTGTCCAGCAGCATCACGGCGTAGTACGGCTTCTGCACCTCCTCCTGCCGCAGGACCCTCCAGCGCATCGTGAAAGCAGCAGAAGGGATTGTTGGTGTCTCTCTCCCCTCCCTCAAGGACATCTACAGCACCCGCCTCACTCGCAAAGCACTAAGCTTGCAGGTGACCCCACACAACCATCCCACAACCTCTTCAGCCTGCTGCCATCAGGGAGGAGACTGAAGAGGCTGAGGGCCAGGACCAGCCGACTGAGCAACAGCTTCATCCACCAGGCTGTCAGGAAGCTGAACTCTCTCCCCACCCTGCCCTCTCTACCACCCCCTTCCCCCGCATACACAAACGCTGGTCAGTAACCTCTGATCTGCACTGTAATAGCACATTCACACTGTCAAGCATATTTGCACTTCTTGGACTGTTGTTACTCATTTGCACTGTTCTGAGTATTCTGCACTAAATCTGTCACTTTATCTCATGGTCGTGTTTACATTTCACTCAGTTCTGCTTTTCTTAGTTCTTAGTTGTTGCTCGGCTCTAGTTTTGCTTCCTTTGTTCTTTTTTGCCCTTTTATATCTTATTTTCTAAGTGTTTATTTAATGTCTACTGTTGCACAAAGAGAGAGTTATGTAATTTCGATTCTTGATAAGTCATGTACATACTGAAGAATTGACAATAAAGCTGACTTTGACTTTGACATTACAGCTGCAGAAGAAGTAGTCCATACTATGAAGCCCATGAAGATTCCCCTGTAGCCATGGAAGAGGAGAAAACTCCAACATTGTCAGCAGTTGCACCAGTCAATACCTAGCTGATTCAAAAACTCCAGGAGGGCCGAAGTGACTCTAATATGACAAAAGAGATAAAATCTGCCAAATGCCAGGATCTTAAGAAGAGGTACTTAGATGAGCAGAGGGAGACACTTCATGTATGTGCAGCTCTGGATCCCAGATTTAAGGCCTTGCCTTTTCTGTCCGAGGATGAACGCCAGGCCGTCTATGATAGAGTCATCGCAGAGACCGCAAGGATCGAGGAGCTATTTCAGGTAAGCTAAACAATTTGATTAAACATTATACTGTTTTCACGTAGTCTTTCAATATTTTTCATAGAGAGGCCTCTGAAACAGTATAAATATTACAGAAATATTTTAAAAAGCATAGAAATTTAACAGTGGTGAATGTTAGTAAACATTTCGGATCCATGAATAACAGATTATATTATTTAATTGTCATTTAATGCATTTGGGCTTATATAATTAACTAAATTTCATGTAATATGGTTTGTCAGCAGAGAGGAGCTGAAGAGGATGAGACAGGGAAGGCAGAGACTCAGGTTGATGGAGAAGAGGAAGATGAGGATGCAGGGCCAGAGGTACTAGATGTTAAGGATGGGGAGCAGTCAAGATACTGAGGAAGAGGAGAGCTTTGCAGCCTTGTCCACATCTAAGAAGAGATCCAGGGATTCTTGTGGCCTTGCTGACCTTCTTGGTCAAACATATGCTTCAGGTCAGTGGAGGAAATTTAAATGTCAAAAATTAGTTTTACTTCTGTTTAGTTCAATATTTGGGCCTCACTAAGCAGAGTAATATTTGTTCAGAGTTTGCTAATTTTAGTGACACTCTTCCAGGGGCTGCAAAGAAGTTGAAGACACCAGAGAACCAGGCACAGGAGAAGATGACAAGATTCAAGGACACTGCTCCAATGCCAATTATCAAAGGGTCCAATCCACTGAACTGGTGGACGGAGCATGAATGCAAGTTTCTCCTCCTGTCAAACCTTGCAAAGAGGTATTTGTGCATCCCTGGGACAAGTGTCTCCTCTGAGAGTTTTCTCTACTGCGGGGGACATTATCACCACACAGAGGAGTGTACTTACCCCTGATCACCTTGATCAGATGCTTTTTCTACACAAAAATCTAAAAAAAAAAAGAAGTCAAGTACAAGTACTAGGCCTATTCATTTATCAAAATGTCTATAGTTTCCGCTGGTCAGTGTCTATGGACTTTTCAAGTCAGGTGATGTTTGTAACACCAAGTGTCCAACATAGACACTCATTTTCCTTGAACTTTTAAGATATTGTAAAACTATCATTGAGTGATGTCACTTTTATAGGAACTAATGGTACCTTTGTCTTTAAAATGTGCCTTAATTCTATAGAAACACAGATTTGTGCTTACTTCATGTTCAGTGTTGTTTAAACAACTTGCTTTGTACTGAATGTGTTGCTGTAGTTACTGTTCAGCAACACCAATTTTTTTTTTGTTTTATTGTTGCCTATAAATTTATTTATTGTGTTGCAAATCATCCAACATATACTCCTATTTTTACCCAGTTGGTCCAGCTGGTAAGGTAAGGGCTAGCAGAAGGTATGGAAAAGAGTACATAAATACATAAAATGCTAATATTTTGAATCAAACTGTTTGAACTCAATTTATACACTGATCAATATATTCTGATACACATATACAGCGACGTGTTTTCATCTCTCTTTTAAATTTTCAAGTTAGCTATGGTGAATATCGCAATATATCGCAATATCGGGAAATCGTGATATATCGTGATAATATTGTATTGTGACCCAAGTATCGTGATACGTATCGTATCATGAGGGGCTTGCCAATACTCACCCCTAATAATAATAACAATAAAATTAATAATTCTATGGCATTTCTTCTTCATTTCCTTTCCTTTCTGCTTTTCCTTTCAGTGGTCACTACAGCAAATCATCTGCTTCCATCTAATCCTGTCCTTTGCATCCTCTTCTCACCCACCTATTAACTTCATGTCCTCTTTCACAACATCCATAAACCTCCTCTTTGGCCATCCTCTAGGCTTCCTACCTGGTAGTTCAAAACTCAGCATCCTTCCACAGATATCTTCAATATCCCTCCTCTGTACATGTTCAAACCATCTCAGTCTGGTCTCTCTGGCTTTATCTCCAAAACATCTAACATGATGTACTCATTCCTGATCCTGTCCATCTGGTCACTCCCAAAGAGAACCGCAACATTTTAATCTCTGCTTCCTCCAGCTCTGCCTCCTATCTTTTCCTCAGTGCCACTGTCTTTAAATCATACATCACTGGTCTCACCACCGTTTCATACACCTTTCCTTTCATTCTTGCTGATACTGGGGCAGAGTGGTGGTGCAATGGTTAAGTTTCTTTATCTATATATTATCTATATCTTTAAGATATGCAAAAATCAGAATTTCCCCTTGTGGGATTAATAAGGGGTAATAAAAATAAATAAAAAATAAAAATACTCTTTCATCACACCTGACACTTTTCTCCACCTGTTCCAACCTGCTTGCACACACTTCTTCATCCGTTTTGTACACTCTCCATTGCTCAGGACTTTTGACCTTAAGTACTTAAAATCCTCCACCTTCTTTGTCTCTACTCCCTGTAACCTCTTCCCTTCACTTCATCCCTCTCATTCATACACATGTATTCTGTCTTGCTGCAGCTAACTTTCATTCCTCTCCTTTCCAGGCCATACCTCCACCTTTCTAGATTTCCCTCCACCTGCTCTCTGCTCTCACTACAGATCACAATGTCATCTGCAAAACATTATAATCCATGGAGATTCCTGTCTAACCTCATCTGCTAGCCTGTCCATCACCATAGTGAACAAGATGGAGCTCAGAGCCGGTCCTTGATGCAGTCCCACCTCCACCTTGAACTCCTATGTCACACCTACAGCACACCTCACCACCGTATTACAGCCATCATGTATGTTCTGCACCACTCTAACATACTTCTCTGCCACTCCAGGCTTCCTCATACAATACCACAGTTCAACACAGTTTGGTCAACAGATCACATTGCGTAAAATTTGTTCAGACTATGCAAATGTCAACATCATCAATGTGTTTTCTTTTCACCCATCCTAAAATCGCAAAATACAACATTTACTTTAAGTTAACTGTGTTTATAAATATAGAAAATAATTTGTAACAACTAATACTTTTTTGGGTGCTGTTATGCAGGAAAAAGGAAGAAGGGTGCTACTGTGGATCTGCTGCAGTATCTGAAGAACTCAGAGGAACGGTTCTGGAAACAGAACAGAAAAGACCAAGACCTGGCCACTGCCAGGCTACAGAACATCTAGAGGATGGATGAAATTTCAAGCATCTTGGTTGGACTGATGGGATGCCTAGTGTCGGTGCTGGAGCGACTGTCCCAGAAAAAAAAACTGGACTGCTCACTACTTTTGCCCTTTTCTAAAAGAAAAAAAGTAGATGGGGATTTCCTTATCTCAAGTAATTTACTGAAACAAAAGCTAACAACAGTGGTGGGTATACCACAACAAAAAATGTCAATGTCTCAATATTTGTCATGCATCCTTGAGCATCAATTACAACAACAAAATTTGAACAGGGTGATGAAGAGGGCTGTTTAAATACAAATTGTCATTGAACCAGAACAGGCTGCTTCAGTATGTTTAAAGAAAAATCTGAAACACTGTACATCTCATGACAGTTTATTTGGATAGAACAGCATGCCTTCAATCACACACACACACAAAAATCACTCACCCCCATGGTTAAAATACTCAATCAAAACTGCCCTAATGTCAGTCCCTTCTGGATTACCATGCAGAGGTCATGGTTTGACAGAAGGCTTAAAATATTCCACAAATTTGACAAAGAACTCTTGCATCATATGCACTCCCTGGAAAGCCAATACACATCCCAGAGATGCAAAAGGTTCTTAGGAGGTGTGAGATTTGAACCAACTAAGCACCCAGCAATAGCACCAGGACTGAACCAGCACTTGGTTCTTCTTGGTGGAAAAGGGCTACTAGACGCTTCAATGCCTCCCCATGCATGTCATCAGGACCAGCTGCCTTTCCACTCTTCATCCTCATCAGTGCCCTCCTCACTTCACCCTCTGCAATCTGTGTTACTTCCTGGTCAACAATGATCACCTCTTTAACTCTTCATTCTCTCTCAACTTCCTTATTCATCAACTCATTTCTGGCACCTACATTTCCACTTTCAATACATTTCCATCTCCATCCTTAATCACCCTAAGCTGCTGCACATCCTTCCCGTCTCTGTCTCCCTGCCTCACCAATCTGTATATTTCAGTCTCTCCCTCCTTACTGTCCAAACTAGCATACAAGTCATTGTATGCCATTTGTTTGACCTTTGCCACCTCTACCTTCACCTTACACTACATCTCCCCTGTACTCTTGTCTATTCTCTTCAGTCCTCTCAGTATTCCACTTCTTCTTAGCTACTTCTTCTCTGTATACACGCCAGCACTTCCTCATTCCACCACCAAGTCTCCTTATCTACTTTCCTTCCAGATGACACACCGAGTACTCTCCTACTTTCTCCCTGATCACATTAGCTGTAGTTGTCCAGTCTTGTGGAAGCATCCAGAGTCTGTCTCAACTTCTTCATGAAAACTACACTACACTCTTCCTTTTTCAGCTTCCACCATTTCCTCTGCTCTGTCTTTTCCCTCTTCATCTTCCTCACAACGAGAGCCATCCTACACACCACCATCCTATGCTGTCTGGCTACACTTTCACCTACCACTACTTTGCAGTCACTGACCTCCTTCAGATTACACCGTCTATACAAGATGTAGTCTACCTGTGTGCTCCAATCTCCACTCTTTGTCACCCTATGTTCCTGCCTCTTCTGGAAGAAAGTATTCACTACAGCCATTTCCATTAATAATTTTATGACATATGACACTGCTAAATCACTATTCCACAGAGCTACCACAGATAATGTTGTTGTGTTCCAACTATATACTATACACTAACTTACACAGTACATTTATACCATTTAGGAGATTTCATAATGCCTCTTTTTGCTTAGTATGAAAAATAAATAAATAATGCACCTTAACATTATTTACCAACAGAAAAGAACTCAGTAAAAGTACTACTGTAAATGAAACTGTGTGTTTTGCTTGAAGGCATTACGTACTTGATGGGGTTTTCTTAACATTTCCTGAGAGATAAATTTGCAGAACTGCTGTTGGCATAAAATCATTCTTAGGATACTTTATCAGAGCGGTTTGTCAAAAACTCTACATGCGTGCTGTTTTCAAATGTCTTGTTTTTGTCAAACATGTCAAGCTCACTATCACAGACAGACAAAAAGGATTACCTCCACTTCTTTCCCCACAGGAAGCTGGAAAAACTGGCAAAACCTTCGAAGAATCCAAAAGAGTGCATCATCATCATAACCCTACCCATCCACCCCCTCATATACCCACCAGTCTTTGCATGTGAAATATTACAGATGTCATCACACACTCCTTAGTTATAACTTACTTCCACCAACAACTTTAAGCTTTGGCTAAAATTTATCAAAGAGGTTGCAGCTGACACCTACTTCCTCGCCTTTCTTCTCATCTGAGGTGAGTTAACCTTTAACACAGTGGGGGGTGGGGGGTGGGTGGGTGGGATAGCTGCTGTTGAACCTGATAGCTTTCTGTATGGGGTAAAATACTGGAATACTGTGATACTGTGGACAGAATGAGATCTGGTGGTGAGTATGGCAAAAAAATTGATCTGCTGTTTGTGCATGTGGGCTTGTTTTTTATTCCTTCTTTTTTTTTTTGCCTTAAAGAGATGCAGGTTGGGTCTTGCATAGTGGCCTTGAGACCTCGTACTATATATTTTTTTACACATCATTCCTGGACTGGTGAATGTGTCTCTGTGTCCTCCTGCTGAGAGATTCCAGAGGCTCCTCTCT
This sequence comes from Amphiprion ocellaris, assembly GCF_022539595.1. NCBI lineage: Eukaryota > Metazoa > Chordata > Actinopteri > Pomacentridae > Amphiprion > Amphiprion ocellaris. The sequence continues at coordinate 29,786,430 of NC_072766.1, read as the reverse complement.
TGGCCTCTCAGGGCTTCTGGGTCACTCATTTGTCATTATGACCTTTGACCTCTGTAGGCCAGTGTGTTGGGAGGAATGTCGGAGATGTTTACGTTTGCTGAGACTGATGGTGTCCAGGTGGCTCTTTCATTCTCGTTATTGTTTTCTTACTTTATCCAGGCTTACATTTTTTTTCTCAAGCCAGGCATTTTGAGAGCGCCGCCTCTTTCTGCTGCACCCAGCCAGCCTGGTGAATAATGCAGAGGTACAATAACAGTGTAGCCCATCAGCTGTAGGAGAGCCAATGCTATTTCCAATAGTATCGGTACGTACAAATGTAAGCGTCCTACCTAGATTTTTAGTCTCAGCTTTGGCACATTTGTGAATGGACTCTTTACATTTATGTCAGAAAGTATCTGGCTTGTCTTGACAAGAAAGTAATGAGAGAGAGATATATTGATTGGCCCTATGTCTGGGTTTAGTCAGAGAGCACACTAGTCCAAATCTGCACTTCCCCAGAGTTTGTTAGCCATCAGACAGCCAGCTGAGTGGCCTGACTAGACAGAGAGGGCATTCAGAAATAGGAAATGGAACCCCACTTCCAGCTCCGTCCGCCCCCACTTCAACATGGTGCCATCTATCACTCTTGTACCGGATTGTCCCAGTGGCTCCTTGCTAGGACCTCATCTACTGGAAACTCCAGCCCCTCTAAAGAGCCCATTAAACAGTGTCGTAATGCAACCAGTAAGTCCAAAGAGAGCGAGGGCCAGGTGTTGGGTGCGGAGGGGATGTGCATCTAATGCAGCCATTACGAGTGGCGAGCAGGATGGGTGGATTATCATAAAAGCATCTCCCCTCCCTCTAATGTGGACATGTCTGATCAATACCAGACTCCTGGGAGGGGATGGAGGAATGGATATATGAAGGATGAGAGAAAAGGGAGCAGCTTTACACCATGGGATGGCAGCAATGGGTGGAGAGACAGTTCAAACAAAAAGGAGAGCTTGGAGGTTTTTTAGTTGTCTGTTACACTATGTATGTGGCAAAACAGTCTACACTGAAATGGCTCACCAAAGCAAAGAAATTCAATTATACTTTTAGTGGAGCAGCAACACAAAATGATTCAAATCCATGAATTACCAAAACAGGGTGCTAATGTTATCTTCATTTTAACTCCAATATTTAGCATTTATATGGACTATATAATCAATCAATAAAAATATTATGCACAATACATACAATTATACACATTATTGTTATATAGGTTTCATAGCTAGTTTATTTACAAGTAACAATTACAAGAAAAAACCTGTCTGTAATTATGTATGATTACATGTCCTGTTTTATTAGTCTTGAACAAATCTATGAAGGATTTGTAAATGTGTATGATAACCTAATAGACACACAGCATATTGTTAGTGTTTACAATTAATCATAGGAACACTGCTGAATTTTGTGAACAAAAACTTGGAAGTTGCAGCAGTCACAGTTCCAATTACAAACGCACAGACATATTTCAGCTGGATTAGACTTTAATCATGCTCAGTAACTTTGTTTCATTAACTTGTTACCTAACCAAAACTGCAGCATCTTGACTAAGATTTGGGAGGCTGACAGCACACTAATGCTGTTTTCATTCCTCCTGTTACATCAATATTTCTCAGTTTTATGTCATTTCAGCAACTGTAGAAACATTTTTTCCCCATTGCTGAGTTATCTTTTTCTTTTCAAGAATTACTGCCAGAGACATATTATTACTGAAATCAAAATGCTGGCTATTTGTGCAGCTAAATGAGCTTCTCAGGGAGGAGTACTGTTGTATAGTCGAAGATAACAGTGTACAACATAAGTGACTGCAGTATCACTTAAATGTCAAATGATTCAAAAATAACGATAATAATTGCATTACTTCTAAGTTAAATAGCAGCATACTTGCTCTTATGTAAAATTACAAACGAATACTTTAGATTCAATATATTAATAATATAGGCCCCACAGTCGAAACTTGATGCAAAAGCCAGTACATCACTCATTAATGTGATTCATATATATATATATATATATATATATATATATATATATATATATATGTGGTGTATTGACCACATAGCGGTTGAACGATGTTATGGGCGCAGATGCTTTTTGTACTACTGTGAACACCGTAGAGTTCAGGTTTGCTGCATTGCGCATGCACACCGTTGTTGTTATGAAGTGAAGCATGGCAGTAAAGAGCATGGAATACATGAACGCGTGTGTCCGCCTCGTAAATACACTACATTGGCGACGAGGGTAAAATAACCCCACGTTTTCCACGGGGAAAGGAGACACACGGTGTCGGTACTAGTGAGTGCAATGGCCCTGTTTGGAAGAATTGATGAGTTCAAGCCAGAAAATGAGCAATGGTCAGCGTACATTTGGCGGCTTGAACAGTTTTTCGAAGCTAACGACATAGCCGCAGGGAAGCATGTCGCCACTTTGCTAAGTGTAATGGGTGCATCTACTTATGGACTTTTAAGAAACTTGGTGCAGCCAGATAAGGCAAAAGACAATACTTTTGACAAAATAGTGGCTATCCTTAAAGGATATTTTGAACTGAAACCCTTGTTGGTGGCGGAAAGATTCCGTTTTAATCGATGTAACCAGAAGGCTAATCAGTCAGTGGTGCTGTATGCAGCCGAGTTAAAGCAGTGTGCCGTGAACTGTGAGTTCGGAACGAATCTGGATTCATCTTTAAGAGATCGTTTCGTCAGCGGGATATGGAACGAAGCCTGCCAGAGGAGATTACTCTCGGAAAATGACCTGACATTCGCTAAAGCTTCAGAGATCGCTCTCAACATGGAGACGGCTGACAGAGATGCACGTCAACTGAGAGGCATGGACAATGAGAACAGCGGAGCAGCCAGCGTTCAAAAGGTGAAGCAAAAAGGAGCAAAGACCTGCTACAGATGCAAAGGAAAAAATCATCTTGCAAATGAGTGTCATTTTAAAGAGATTAAATGCCACAAATGTGGCAAGATTGGACACATAAAAAAGGCATGTCGTGCACAGTCACAGACTGAAGGGGATTTAGGTGTTTTTACCATTTTGACAGTCACTAGTATGGATGCTGAACTGTACAGAGAGACATTAACAGTAGCTGACATTGATTTAGAGATGGAAATCGACACAGGGGCAGCTAGGAGTATTATATCACAGAAAGCATACAAACAGAAGTTTGCACACCTGTCAATACAAAAAACAACAGTTAAGCTTAAAGCTTATAATGGAGGTTGTATACCTGTTTTGGGGCAGATTACAGCTACAGTAGTATATGGGGAACAAGTTCAGAACTTGCCACTGTTAGTTGTGAAAGGGGAAGGTGCAACACTGTGTGGCAGAAATTGGCTCAGGAAACTTAAACTTAACTGGGACCAGATTAAGTATTTACAGGAGCAAAGGTGTGGGACACTTAAGGCAGTGCTAGATAAATATTCAGAAGTATTTAAGGAGGAGTTGGGAACCCTTAGAGACACTAGGGCTTCTATTATTGTTAAACCAGAGATAACCTCAAAGTTTAGCAAGCATAGACCTCTTCCATTTGCTATGAAAGAAAGAGTAGAAGAAGAGCTAAAGAGGCTGGAAGAAGCAAAGATTATCTCTCTGGTGAAACATAGTGAGTGGGCAGCGCCAATATTGCCAGTGGAAAAGAGAGATAAGTCACTACGCTTATGTGGAGATTATAAAGTGTCAGTAAATCAGGCAGTTGAAACAGACACCTATCCCCTACCTAGGTTAGAGGAGCTGTTAGCAACCTTGAGTGGAGGGAAAGTTTTCTCCAAAATAGATTTAGGAACAGCTTACCAACAAGTGCTGTTAGTGCTCTAAGAAGTACACCACAATCAACACCCACAGAGGATTGTTTGTGTACAACAGACTTCCATTTGGAATAAGCACTGCTCCTTCCATTTTCCAGAGGATAATGGAAAATTTGATGAAAGACCTGCCAGTAGTCGTATTCCTGGACAACCTGCTGATCATGGGACGCTCAGAGGTGGAACACCTCAAAAACCTACAGGATGTCCTACAATGCCTCCAAGACAATGGGCTACGAGTGAAACGCTCAAAGTGTGAGTTCAGTGAAACTCGCATAGAGTATCTGGGTCATATTTTGGATGAACAGGGCATTCACCCTTCAAGAGACGAGGTGAGAGCAATACAGGAGGCTCCAGCTCCAACCAATGTCAAGGAGCTTCAAGCTTTCTTGGGACTTGTAAATTATTATGGACAATTTGTGCCACAGCAAAGCACGGTGTTGGCACCACTATACAGACTGTTAAAGGGACAGGTAACATGGAAATGGTCTGAGGTTGAACAGAACGCTTTTACAAAGTGTAAAGAGCTACTGACTAGTGACCAAGTGCTGGCTCACTATGACCCCTCTCTACCGCTCATCTTAGCATGTGATGCTTCTGCTTATGGTATTGGAGCAGTTATGCAACACATTATGCCAAATGGCGAGGAGCGGCCAATAGCCTATGCTTCCGCAACGCTATCGCCAGCAGAGAAGAAATATTCTCAAATAGAGAAGGAAGCACTTGGACTTATATATGGTGTTAAAAAGTTTCACCAGTACTTATGGGGCAGACACTTTACTCTAGTTACAGACCATCGTCCCCTATTGACGCTGTTTGGCGAGCATAAGAGTTTGCCGACGCTTGCCGCAGCCCGCATCCAGCTTTGGGCCATTATTTTATCAGCTTATGACTATCACATTGTTTATTGTAAGTCTGAGGATCACAGCAACGCTGATGGACTTTCTCGATGTCCTTTGCCTGAAACTAGTGACACTGGAACAGCTGTGACAGCTGCCACAGTCCACTCACTGCTAATGGAACATCTACAGGGAGCACCGCTCAATGCAATCCAAGTTGCCAGGGCAACATGCACAGACAGTGACCTATCCTGAGTGTATAAGTTTGTCATGGAAGGCTGGCCCGACCAAGTCGACGAAAACTTAAAACAGTTTGCTACCAAAAGAAATGAATTATCCACAGAGCAAGGTTGTGTTTTATGGGGCACCAGAGTCGTCGTACCCTCAAAAATGAGAAAAGCGGTGTTACAAGAGATCCACACTGCCCATCAAGGCATAGTGAAAACAAAAGCTCTTGCTCAAAAATATGTATGGTGGCCAAACCTTGACTCAGACGTGGAGCGGATCTGTAAGGAATGTGAGACCTGTCAGCTAGAGCAGAAAATGCCACAGCAGGTTCCTCTGCACCCTTGGGAGTTTCCAGGAGAGTCCTGGAAAAGACTACATATTGACTTTGCAGGACCTTTTTTGAACAACATGTTCATGATAGTTGTGGATGCTTACACTAAATGGTTGGAAGTGTTTCACGTCTCAAATCACATCTCAAGTAACCATCACAAGGCTGAGGAGACTTTTTGCCTCTTATGGGTTGCCAGAGCAAATCGTGACAGATAATGCTACTACATTAACATCTGATGAGTTTCAGACTTTTGTCAAGCTGAATGGAATCCTGCACACCACCAGTGCTCCAGGTCACCCAGCAACAAATGGACTAGCTGAAAGATATGTTCAAACTTTCAAAGTGGGTTTGAAAAGGCTAGCGAACACCACTTTTAACATTGAGGACAAGATTTCATTGTTCCTGTTGCAGTACCGGACGACGCCTAACTGCACTACGGGACAGTCATCTGCTGATCTGTTTCTTCACAGACATGTTCGCACGAGACTGGATTTCCTCAAGCCCTCCATCGCCAGGATGGTACGCAGGAAACAGTATCGACAGAAGGATCTTCATGACCGCAGCGCTGTTGACCGTTCTTTTGAAGCGGATGAGGCGGTGTATCTACGCAGCACTGTGGGGGGAGGACATAAGTGGATTCCTGGACATGTTTTAAGACAGACTGGTCCTGTGTCATATGAGGCCCGAGAATGTGATTCTGACACAGCACACAGACGCCACAGAGACCAGTTGCGGCCTCGAGTCGCTGCTGACCCTGATAAAGGTGGTACTGACTTACAGACTGAACTATCTGTTGGTGAAGGCGGTAGCAGCGCACAGGATGATGCAAGCACTGCTAGCCTGACTCCAGAGTCTCCAGGACCTAGACCCACTGGTCTCAGAACCACTGTTCTGAGACGCTCAAAACGAGTGGTTAATCTACCTGCGAGATTCGTACCTTGAAACTGTACACCTAAAGTACACTGTATTCATATGAATGTACTAATGCAGTTTAAAACATTGAATGTTACACTTGACAATGTTGGTGGTTAACATGTTTTCAGAAATAGACTGAGGCTACATAATACTTTTGTTATGGATTATCAGGAAACTGCTATTCTGTTAGGACAGTGTGTTCATTAACATTTTCATCTGTTTAATGGAATCATTTTAGTTACTGTTCCACAGCTAAAGAGGGGAATGATGTGGTGTATTGACCACATAGCAGTTGAATGATGTTATGGGCGCAGAAGCTTTTTGTACTACTGTGAACACCGTAGAGTTCAGGTTTGCTGCGTTGCGCATGCACACCGTTGTTGTTATGAAGTGAAGCATGGCAGTAAAGAGCATGGAATACATGAACGCGTGTCCGCCTCGTAAATACACTACAATATATATAATTTCAGAGAGAGAGAAATATAAAGATATCTATAATATATATATATATAATATAAAGATACATTTTCATGGAACTGTATATGTATCTCTCTCTCTCTCTCTCTATATATATATATGTATATATATATATATATATATATATATATATCACTTATTGTGTCAAATAGCAATATTTGACACTAAGTGAAGTTTTTCAATTTAAATAAAATTGTGGTTGACAGTTGAATCAATGAATAGACATATACGTGTTTATATTTTAAAATTTATTTTAAAAAGGGAAAAAGGGGACATATAGAAAAAAGTGATTTTGATGACTTAAAGCCTGAATTTAGTTGTTTTTTCCACTCTATGGCACATAAAATCAGCATAAGTTCAAGGAGCTTCAGAAAGTTGAAAATCCACAGGTTCATTCTGTTTTCATCTTTTCTGGGTCTGAAAAATGGTGTAATTTTGATGGTTCTTTTTTATAGGAATATCAATTTTTATTTATGTAATTTTTTATAAACAAAAAGTTTATAATTAAGTTATTAAAAGAGATATTTTTGTTGTTTAGGTTATTCCTCCTCCAAGGAGGCAGAGCCTCGACGGAGTAAAAACTTAAACCACAAAAATGTTTCATTTCTATTTATCTGCATTTTTCATCTGTCTACTACATTCACAGATTACTGCAAATCTAAGTGCAATTATAGCGATTTTATTCAACATTTTAAGACTTTCTGTAAAATCAAGCACTGTCTAGAAAAGTGGTCTATTATGGGATGGCTACACCGTTAGTCGTTAGCATGACTCGTAGCTAATGTTAGCTCTGGTGCTAACAGCAACATGTTTGACACTGAGGTGAAGCTGTCGGCTTGAAGTGATGCAGTGATCAGAAAACTCTTTGTTGTACAATTTGCACACAACCAGGCTTTTATCCAAGCTGCCATCGGGAAGATTTTTAAAAGGAAACTTTCTGCCCCACAAGCTCAGTCTCGTCTTCCTTCACTGTTCACCAGTGCCTGACTTCACTCAGTGCTTCCTGTACTTCTTCTTCATGGCTACAAACAGACTTTAGGTTCATTACCGACACCTACTGGGCTGGAGTGTTCATCAGAGTTACTGGTGTGCCAGAAATGAGGGAACTGAGGAGGGTGCAATTAATTGCGTTATTTTTAACGCGTCACCTCAGAATGGAGGATACCAGTGCTGCACAAATTTTTAAGTTTTAAAACAAAGCAGAGGGAAGGGCACATCCAGAAGTTTCAATAAATTGTATCACAATACCATACCAATATCCTATTGGATTCAAGTAAGGCAACATGGTCAGGTCACATTTTTCATTTTATTCTTTTATAGAAAGTCTAGTGTTATTTTTGACAGTGTGCTTTAGATCGTTATCATGCTGGAAGATTCTTATTCTGTCCAGCTTGGCAGTCACCTTGTCAACCAATATTTTGGTGAATCCACAGAAATTCATAGTGCCATCTATAAATGTCATCTCCCAACACCTTTTGCACTCATGCAACCCCATATTATGACAGTCCATCCTCCATACTTTACTACTGGGACTGTGCATTCATTACCATAGTTCTAATCAGGTTCCCACCAAATATGCTGCTCTCTGAGTCGAATAAATGGATCTTGGTCTCAGCTAGCCAAAGAATGTGCTCCCAATATTCATCCTTTCATGTTTAGTTTTTTTTTTTTTTTGCCACTGGGCAAGCAACGCTTTTTTCCTTGACACTATCCATAGAGACTGATGTCTTTCGCACCACCTGAGCAGTCACAGAAACTTTCATTTTCATAAATAACCCCTGTGTCAAATCTGAAGCACGTGCCTGTTTCTTTTTCACAGCTAAATTGTGCATCCTGTCAGAAGAGCACTCATTGTATCTCTGATTAGTGGTAATATTATTGTTGCAATTGTGTTTCAGATCAGTTTAAGTTGGTCACCAATCTTTCTGTATCCTTTTTCATCTTTGTGAAGTCTCACAATCAGATTTTTTAGTTCCTCTGGTCCATAGGTCCAAGCTGGGACAGTACTGTTGTTTAAAGCTCACGTTATAACTGTGTTTATACAGTTTGGCTGATTGGAAATAATAATTTCAGAGATCAAAGCTTTTCTTTTTCACAGGTGTATTTATTTTTTTAATATTGAGTTTCCATGTTGGTGTTACAGGCTGGGCTCAGCCCCGCCCCCCTTTCGGCCGTCCGTTCCCCTGCTGGTGTGTCGCAGGTCTGTGAGGCTCTCTGCAGCTGCTGATCAGTGGATTGGTCACAGCTGCGAGAGTCTCACACATGTCGCACATTACATCTGCTGCTATATAGACTGGCTTCACACGGCAGGGGATGGTGGATCGTACTTCCTCAGTTGGTGGACAGGCACAAGACGGACGAGTCCTGGGATGCCCAACAACCGCCGGAGCAGCCTGCGTTCTTCCCCTGCCGTCCTTGAGTGAATGACTTGGACCCCTGCCGCCCTAGCCAAGAAAGGGTGTGGACCTTTCCCCCCCCCCTGGACTGCCCCGACCGGCCAACGAGGCTCTTCCAGACTGCCGCTCCCTGGAGCCTGACCCCGTCCCTTCCATTCTGCGAGTGAGTGCTGGTGATTGTATATAGATTCTATATAATAAATTCTGTTTGATCTGCTTTCCGAGTCATTCTGCGTGATGTCTCTGGGGTTCCCAGATTCACTTACTCCGTGACAGTTGGGGCATGTATTTTCAATATTGATTTTCAAAAGGATTTGTTTTTGATTTTTCACAAGGTGAAATACCATCAAATATGTTTATTATTTAGCAGTGATAAAATTTGGAATAATCTGAAATGTTTGAAATTTTTCAGGTGTCGCTATGGAGCCATTTTTCAACAATTGTGCAATTCTCCGAAAACATCAAATGTTTCACCAGTCTAGATGTGTGTGGAAATTTTGGCGAGCTTTTGAGCATTTTTAACTTGTGAAAAAGAACTTTGCTTGTCACGGCAACAAAGCATTGCAACAGCATTTTATGAATAGTCAAAATCTTCACACTGTGGTATCGTCAAGGTGTGAAGAATGAGCTGTCCAATTTCTAGAATGATATGGCAAAGTTTCGGGCAATGATAAGTGCAAATACAATGACAATAACTTCCTGTTGCCAATAGGTGGCGCTATGAGTATTTCTAAATTCATGAGTGTGGATGTGTTCAGACCTAGACTGTTGTGCATCATGTGAAGTTTGGTCCAGATCGGATCATGTACAGCTGAGATATGAATGAGATATGAATAACAGCATGTGTGTGTGTGTGTAAAGGTGCAGAGCTGCTGATTATTATTTGTTCTGGCTAATACCTTTACCTGCAGGCATGTCCTATATGTCTTCTGGAGGGATATCCTGACACTTTTCAGTTGTAATCTGAGCGCAGCTGGTTCTCATCAGTTTTCCTTAAATGAACCACACATTTTTCTAAATCCCACTCTTGACAGCTTTTCTGTAGACCCAAGAATTGGGAGAGCTCTATACCGGAGAACATCCTCATCTCAGCAGACCCTATAAATCATTCTCAGAACTTGGTGGAAAGTAACATTTAACAATGACATATCTTTAATGATTGCTTATAAAGTAAGTCTGATGGACAGATGACAGCTGCAGTTGAAGTGGGAATACAATATGGTATGTGTTTTCCAATACAGTCTATAGTTGCACAACAATAGATAAGATGTATTTACTATTAAATTTCTCACAAATGATCTGTCCCAGATTGAGTTTAAAGAAGGCCTGTGTTGTCACTGCATCTCTAATTTTTCAAACAGATTTTTTTTCTTTATTGAGATTTTATCTTTATAGCTCACTGAGCTGCCACAATCTACTAGCTTGTAGAAATCTAATCATAATGACACTGACATTTGTAATAACAAAAAGGAAAAAATCCAACCATGGGATGTATCAGCACTGAGCAGGATGTCATGTGGTTCACTCCATATGTTCGCATAATTTTAAAATAAAATGCAGAATTTCTTATTTAATATTTCAGGACCAAAAGAAATGGCATTTCCCTATGGCAAATGAAACATCACCAGCAAGTTCAGACACTGATGTGCGTAACAATAACTGCACAGACAGAGCTGTCCCTCTCAACCCGCCCGGCCAGCAGGCAGATGGGTCCCCCCACATAAAGAGCCGGGTTCTGCTCAAGGTTTTTTTCCCTGTTAAAAGGGTGTTTTCCTTGCCACTGTCGCCTTGGGCCTTGCTCTGGGGGTCAGACATATGGGTTCTGTAAAGCGTCTTGAGACAGTTTGACTGTAATTGGTGCTATATAAATAAAATTGAATTGAAATTGAAATTGAATGGCATGGATGATTTTCTGTTGGAAAGGTGACATTAAAGAATGTGGAATACAGCGGAATTGCTATGTCTGTACGGAACTTGACACCATCAATATCAGTTCCATTTATATTTACTTCTATGTCTTCTAAACTTTACTAAGAGAGAAGAATATATTATTTGTAAGCTCTAATATCCTGTGGTCTTCTGTTAACATTTGAAGTGCACTCAGTGGCTAACAGTGCTTTCACGGACACCGTTTTATATAAAACCTATCTCTATGAAAGCCCTGTGCTTCCCACACACATGAACAGTTTTGACCTCCCCTCATGCTGCATGCTGAAAGCGCTCTTTTCACTTTTTTCTTGTTACAATATTTTCTATCTCCTACACACACAGTCACATATGTACTGTTGCATGACTGCATCACTTACTGCTTATCCACATCTGCAGAAGTAAACACCATCCACAGGTTTAAATTGGGGCTGTCAAAATTAACGAGTTAATGAGGATTAATCCATAATCATGATTAATCGGATTAAAATTTTTAATGCAATTAACGTATCTGCAGCACAGAATGACTCAGAATCCCTGAAACTTGTCTGGCACGCATTTCAGGCAGTTTGTACAAGTAGACTTGCCGTCGCACATGCGCAAATGGGCAGTGGCAGAGCCAAGCAACTTGGAATGGAAGATGGTAAACAGTAGGGCCCGACTGATTGATCAGCCGGCCCATTTAATCAACTGATTATAACCCTTTTCAAATTAATCATCATTGGCCGGAGTTTTGCTGATTAAATGGCGATATATTCTTAATTTCTTATAAACTAGCTAACATTAATTTAGGGTGTTTTTAATCTCTGTCTAAACACTTGTGTGCCCTTTTTTGTATATGTATTGTTTATTTGTTATCTTTTTTCCTGCTGGGGCCTCTTGCCAGGTGATGACCAGGTGATGCAGAAGAATGATAAATTGTTCTCAACTGACCTTACTTGGTAAAATAAAGAATAGTTTTTTAAAAAGTAGTAAATGCTGTTAAATATCGGAGTCACGCAGAATGATGTCCTTGCGCTGTTTAAGCTACAGCCAGGCAACATTACAGGAGTGGGCTGAGCCGACAGGTAAGTTTAAAACAACACTGTGAAATTAACGACTCAAGTCTCCCGTTTCAGTTAAGAGAAAAAGTTAAAGTTAAAATGATTAACACTACTGTCTGTCTTCAGCAACTGTCATGATGTTATGTCACTCTTAGTTTTACTTTGTCAGAAAATACTATAACATGATACAGGCTGTAACAGCAACTCACTGTGTGTGTTGTTATGGAGTGACATTAGTGTCGGACTATTGGTGACCATTATATATTTAAAATGCAACTCTGTCAAAGATGACATGCTTTGACAACTGAGAAAGGCGTCTCTGGTTTTTGTTTTGGTTCATATGAGTCCTGACTTCATGGTAAAGAAATACTGGAGTAGAGGAAATGTGATTTAACGTTAAAGGGCAACAGAGGGCTGCATAAATAATGTTTTGCCAGTAACTTCACTTATTATGTTGCTTTTTTACAACATATATTTATATAACCTACCTCTAATTTGCAACAACAAGAAGTACAAGCCAAGATGTATTTCATAACTCATTTATAGATACTCTTTTTTTAAGGTTATATAATTTCCCAGAGGTTTAATGCTTTGTTGCATATTTTTGTGCTTGAATATTCCTCTCTGTCACTATTTAGCAAATACTAAAGGACAAAGTATTGTGAAACAGTAAAATGTTCTGCTTGTAATTCATATCTTTGTTCTTGTAAGCATTAAGGGACCAAAAAAAGAAGTTATTTTATTCACTATATATTTTTAAAAAATAGTCAGACGATTAATCAGTTATCCAAATTTTTTTCTGCCAAATATTGGAATAGGCCTCAAAAAATCCATATTGGTCGGGCCCTACTAAACAGCACGTTGGCCCTCTCAGTGGGAAATTTGAATACAAAAAAACCCCAAGACGGAACAGTTGACTGACATACAGTAATAATGCCCATTTTGCAGGAGGGAGTTTTCTTTTCACCGAAGCACTTCCAGCTTCGGTGAAGCATGTGTTAGTCGAGGATTCTAACATGAACCTTTAAAGGTGTTTAATAAACACTTTAAGTGCATATATATATTCTCTTCTTTCTTCAGTCTGGTAATTAATTTAGATAAAAAATGAATTATTGAATATTTAATCAACATGAATCTAAATTAATCCACAGCAACTCTGTGATTAATCTGATTTAAGAAATTGTTTGACAGCACTAGTTTGAATCCATCTCATCTCAAATTAAAGCATCTATCAGAATCTTTCTACTCTGTGAGATTTACAGCGAGAATGTCTGTCTTGACTAAGGACATGGAATGACATGTAAAAGTACAAAATATACACAAATATGTACATAAATAAACCAACTCCTCCCATATTAACATGACTGAGACAGTCACTGACTGTTTAAAAATAAATTGAAATTGGACATTAGACAGATGACTTGTTAATTACTTGCGAAAGTATTAATTTGCAATATTTTTTTCTGAAACCTTTGCTGTGTCCAAAAAAAATTGAGACAGAGAAAGTTCCAGCCTTTCCAGATAAAGATTGTCTTCTTTTCTTGTTTTGCCATTGCAAATGGAATATTTTTGCTGTTGTACAATACAACATATTTATGAATGATCCAAGGCTTGAAGAAGTTGTGATGGACATTTGTTTTCTTATTTAGATTATCAGAGTTATCAACAAATTAACAGTGAAAGAACTAAAAGAAACTGTATTCACATTAGGTATGTGACAGCAGTTTCATCTTTAATGGAAGATAAACAGCTAAATGAAACATACTCCCTAAATTCTTTATAGAATATGTCGATGACACATGTCATGTTAGATAAAGGACCAGTCACCCAAATGTATCATTAAACCAATCATAACAGGGTACATTTGTACAGACGGATGGTATTTTGCTCAGTTTCATTGCATAAAGAAAGTGTAAAAGAGTGTGTAATGCTCTCCTCATCTGCTCAAGCACAAACCCCTTTTGCTCTTCCCTGCAAGAAAACTAATGACAGACATGTAAGGAGGCAGTGTGGCCTGTTTTGCTGCACACGGAGTTTATTTACTGTGGTTTTAGCTGCAGCTTCCACCCTCAGCCTCCAGGGCACAAATACGTCTGTGGTGCTCCAGCCCAGGGAAGAGCAATCTGACAAGCAGCGCAGACCTAATCCAGGCCAGGTCTGGGGCTGTGTTTGGTATGCATCCCCTAGGTATGGAAAAAATACAAGGATGGTAAGCGGATCTGCTTGCCTGGATGACCGCAGGGAGAACAGAGGGCTTTCCAACCTTACGATACACGCCTGGGCGGGATGTCTCTTATCCATATATGTAACCTCATAACATCTTGGGTTTTTCACGAATAAAAACAGCTTTGATCTCCTGTAGAAAGTAATGTAGTTTTAATGTCCAACTTCAAGGCCCATTAGATGTATTTTTATCAGTGAGCGAGGCTGCTTGGCAAATTTATGAATGTCAAGTCAGGGGGTGTTGCAAGCCTAAAGGTTGAAGAAGCTTGGTTTATGATTGGAGGGTTGTCAGGTTTAGCGCCTCACTGGGAGAATGTGGGTGGGGAAAGTGGATGAGTACCACTCTTCCCCCCTCCAGCATCCCCTTTTTAAATTTTTGATTTACCCCCTTCAGTTGGTAAATATAGAAAAATAATTATTCAAGTAGAAGGATACAAATGTGGTGCAGTAAATCTGTGAAGAGTGCTCCGTTGATGATGTATGGCTAATTTAAGATTTTCAGAAAAGAAAAAATAGTCTGAAAGTCAGTTTTGCACTTTCTGCTTTAAATGTGTCTCCACCTGGTGGCAAAATCCTAACCTCCCTTTCTCTTTGAAGATACCACAGGCAGGGCAGACCACATATACCTGTTTAAACTTGCTGTGTAATTTATGGATTAGCAGATGCTTGTAATGGCTAAAATCATCAGAACTTTTCCTTTGCTACAGAGGGGTAAGAAGAGGGATGAAATGAGAAGATACAAAGATAGAAAAAGCAAACAGAACAATAGCTGAGAATCATCCTGTAGATGAACTTACCATATGTTGTGAAGGCATACATCATTTGTTGATTTTCTTGCAATTGAGCACCCTGTTTTACCCTGTCAACACTTTAAAATCCCCTTTCTCATTTTTGGCAGTTTACAGCTAGTAGTTCTGAAGTGCGTCCTTGTCAACATTCAGCTTGTGGTTATGAATGAGAAAAATTTAAAGCTGAAATGATTAACATAACAAGAATTGGATACTTTTTAAAAAAGCTATTCTTTTTTTAAGTCATTGCCAGGCAAAGCCCTCTCAGTCCAATACTCTTCTTAGCTCAGTGTTTTGGACTTTTGGTCAGATGATGTCACGTATGGCTTTAGAAAACAGGCACTTACTAAAACAATTATCTAACAATCAATGAAGAAAATAAAATAATGCGTAATGAAAATAATCTAATATCAATAATGTGATTTTTCAGGAAGCTGCAGTAGATCCGAGTTTAGCTTGAATGTTTCATGTCAGCCAGAAGTCCATTGTTCAAAGAAATGAACCCCAACATTATTGGACATACTGCTGCTATCTACATTTTTAACCCTCACATGGCCATCTTCACAATCACACCACCATCTTGTATTTTCCAATAACGTGAACATTTACCATTGCTCATTTCCATGCCATGAAATAAATGTGACCTATAACCTTTGTGTAGATTTAATAAGAAGCAGAGTGTAATGAATAAAGAATCTACCATTACTATTTCCTGTATACTTTCTCTGTAGACTTACCAAAAGTTCTTCACTGCCTGCCAAGCACATTCCTCATTTATTGCTGTGGTTACTGTAAAGGTTTACACCAGCATTTAAAAAAAAAATTTAACCTAATTTTTACTTAAACAGTACTTTTCATTTTCTTACCCCAGGTGGCTCCCAGTGACAGCTTTTGATGTTTTTTATTTATTCTTATTATTTTATATGGTGCGCTGTGGGAAAATAAGATTTGATATCAGTCCCAAGGACAACCTACTCTTAAAGATAACACAGATTCAGTTTTTGTTGTGTTTGAAGTCCCTTTCTTGGTGAGAAACATTCAACACGGACACACATTCCTGACGGCACAAGGCATAACTTGTTATGGAGGCTGTTCACAGACCTGTGTTGAGGTGAATCCAGACACGCACACAGGGCTGTATGCACCGAGAGGGGCAGCGTTGATTTAGGGCATTACTCAGAAGGGGGGGGGGGGGGCAAGTCTTCCCTGACTGCATTAGGAGAGCCTCCAGCCTTTGTGATTCCTTTTGATCAAATCTCTGTGAAAGATGAGTGTCATGCCCTCTTCCAACCAGCTGTGAGGGGACTGCCCTGTGACTCTGAGGGGGTAGATGTGTGTGTCTGCGCGCATGAAAGGGCATGAACACCTCTATGCATGCATGTGAGTGTGTGTGTACCGGCTAGGGAGGGAGCAGGCAGCTCCTGAGGTGAGAATGCCGAGTGGGAGGATCTCATTCCAATCCCCTGTGCCCAGTTTCAACATACAAACTCAGACATACGAATACTGAACATCTTGAGTAGTTTAGAGCCAGGCCACAGCAACATTAGAGAAGAGAAAGCAGAAGAGGGGAGTGTGTGTGTCTGTGTGTGTGTGTGTGTGTGTGTGTGTGTGTGTGTGTGTGTGTGTGTGTGTGTGTGTGTGTGTGGGTGTGTGTGCGTGCGTGTGTGTGTGCGTGCAGTGAGTGTAAAAGCACTCTGTCTACTTTTTCTCTTTTTGTGGAGTGAGTGTTGGTGGCTCAGTGTGTGTGTGCATGAGAAGAGAGAGAGTGGCGTGTGTCTGTTGTTGGAGGAGACGCTGCTGGGTGTGATGGCTCTTTTGCGTTAGTACTTGTGTGGACAGGAGAGTTGGAGGCAGTTGTTTTGTGGGACTCATAGGGAATGGCAAACTCCACAGTATCCTTGGAAACATTCGACTGAATGACAATGGCTGAGGTAAGAGAGACGGCTTTTCATTGCTCTTCTCTGTCTGCTCTTTTCACACTCACCGCCTGCACACATGATCAGCATATGTTTAACAGAGACGAGCTGGACAGAGTTTCTGTAGACTGGGGTGACAGGCGGGACTAATTTCTATGTGCAGAATAGAAGAAATATAGATATTTTATGCATGTATACCTGCGAATTTTCGAGTTATGTGCAAAAAAATCATAAGTAGAGACATGCCAATATGGACCTTAATGATTACAGCATTTGTATTTATCTGTATTTTCTACAGAATTAGTTATTACAAGTTATCAGACAGTGATCTACAAGACTGGGTGTCGCTGGAAATTTTGTGACAGTGGCATCAAAATGAAGATATCTGTGTATTAGTACTTAATAATACCTTCTCCCATGCTGACTCTTCCACAAAGACAAGCAGCTCCACAAAAACTTTGTCTAAATTAAACAATCTAAAATTGGTTGCATTTGAATTTTAATTTAGGAACTATATGAGAATATGATTCAGAAGATATTTGATTCCAGCTTTTGGTAGTGGACATTTTTTTGAAAAGTTTTCTTGAAAAACAAGTCTGTTAATTAAACTTCCCCTCAAACTTTTGAAATCTTCATGTGACTGATGAAAATGTCAAAATGAGCATCCTTGCTCAAGTCAGTGTGGCCAGAGAATGTCCTTATATGCCTTCCAAGAATCCAGAGACAACTCTACATAAACGATAAGAGTTCAGACAAGTCAGACTGTGTTGTGAAATATAATTCACTTCTATTGTTCTTGACTACATTACACCCTCTTAAACTGTATTCTGCATTTTAACTTTTCATTTCTTTTGAATTTTTGTGTTGCCTTCTATTAATCGAAGATTCACTGTGTCATGTTCAGGTATATGTTATCCTAAACTTCAGTTCAACTCTTATCTTAAAGACAGCAAGCACTTGAAAGGAATAAAGTCTCATTCAAATGAACAGGGAACACAGACCCAGCCCTTACCTGTTCCTGTTCTCCATCCACCCGTCTGTTGGCCTGTCCTGTAGCTTAGGAACCACAGCAGCCCAGCCTACTGGCCACTGGCCCCAGTCTATTGAAATGTAATTTAAGAGCAGCCTAATGTTTTGTTACAGCCATAATGTAACAATTAGCTGAGCTGCCTGTGTGGTGGTGGTGGTGTTGGTAGCAGTAAAACACTCTCTTCACTCCTCTGTGTGCATGCGTGCGTGCGTGCGTGTGTGTGTGCGCGTGTGTGCATGTGTGTGTGTTGGATGAGAAACAATTGTGATTTATATCCTTGTTAGATTAGTGCACGTCAGAATGGAGCAGTGTCCCCACACAGGCTGCACTTTAAGTTACAAAATAATATTTGAGGAACACACATTTAATGAAAACCTCTGCTGTCTGTCCTGTAAAGTTTGGGGGGGGGGCATTTTCAAATTTTTATGTTTCAGCTAATTGAAAAACAAATGTATTTGTTATACCATATTTTGGAAATACATTAACATAAATCTTAGACATGCTTTTAGACTTTGAGATAAAATGACAGTTTTTAGTGTGACAATAACCAAAATGTTCATTAATCAACGACTCTAAAAATGCACTGATGGATTTTTATGATATTTTTAGGGATGTAAAGTGCATTATTTGTCGATATTGTTATTGCAAAGAAGTTGGATATAACCATCTCAGAGCAGTGTTTGATAGTCTTTTATTTTACAAAATCCGAAAGAATTAAAAACTTCTTCGAACAAGCTCTGCCATATTTTCATAATGTTATGTTTGTTTTTTCTTTTGCACACATTTTATGACCCTCAAACAGGTTGGCTTTTCTGTTTTCAAATGAGTGAGAGGTCATTGCTCAAGCAAACCATTAAAATTATTTAGATTTTTTTGTTTGTGTGTGTGTGTGTGTGTGTGTGTGTGTGTGTGTGTGTGTGTGTGTGTGTGTGTGTGTGTGTGTGTGTGTGTGTGTGTTGGTCGTGTTGGTCGTGTTGGCACCTATAGCCTGCAAGCTTCATCAGCTTCATTAGGTTCATGATGGTCCATCCATGAGCCAATGTAGGGTGGGGGATTGGTGTGTGTGTGTCTGTGTGTCTGTGTGTGTGTGCATTTGCTTCAGCGTTTTACCCCCTTCAGTGTCTCCTCGAGCTGTGATCCGCCCCTCCTGGCCCCAACCTACCCCCTTAACACCAAACTCCACTCACACACAAAGAGCAGCTATCCCTTGTGCTTGCTCTGCGGTGCCACCAAACGGCTTTTGAGGATTTGTCAGCCAGATGTGGCAAGATTGTCAAGAGGCAGGCAAGGAGAGAGGGAGATCTGATATTAATCAGAGCATAGCTGGAAGCCAAACTCTCTCAGACTCAGTGTACTAACATGTTCCCCTCATTTGCTCCCTCTCTGAGCCAAACACTCCTGGTGACTTCCTAACGGGGAGCCACACACACCAGGAAGCCAACGAAACTTTGGCTCACCTCCTTCTTCCCCCCACCACAACCTCATTTCTTTGCCTTCTAAGATTTTTCTTTTAAGAAGCCAACCATTTTCTCATGGATCTTCAGGTAATGCTGTGCTATCTTTTGTGTGTTTTAGTGGTGAAACATGTAGTGTATGTATGTGTTTGTGCTTACTTGTGATTGACTGCTGAATGAGTTTGAAAAAATGAGTTTTACACACTGTCGTTGGGGTGTATGGACTTCTAATAGGCTCAAACAGCCTGTTAGTGCATGCACTCGCAAATGCTTTTCCTGGTTCTGTCTTCTCCTTTTAAGGACCAACCTGTTGTTAAAGGAACATGCAGGGTGTATTATTCTTGTTTGTATTTTTATTACTATTGCTATTATTATTATTATTATTGTTGTTATTATTATTATTATTATTATTATTATTATTATTATTATTATTATTATTATTATTATTATTATTATTAAAAGGAATTCTAAAAGTCACTACTGTTATGCAGTTTACTTTAAAGACAGTGGTAATGAACATAGAATGCCTTTGCAGCTGAGGGTTTGTGTAGGGTATGACAAGTGGGTGATTTTGTTCTGCTGCCATATGTGAGATTGTTCCTGTCTTTGTGCAGTGAGAGTAAATCATAAGCTGAGGCAGGATGAGGATGCATGCTGAGCAACTCATGAATCGTAACTTCGCTTTAACTAACACTTGTCATCAATTAACATTTTACTACCTTGCTGTCCACACAATTGGTCAAGGCATGATTTATTCATGAGACTGTGTTTGTTGTTTGTGTTGCATATGCACACCTTTGCACACACACACACACACACACACACACACACACACACACACACACACACACACACACACACACACACACACACACACAATATATGCGTACGCGATCACACACACACACACACACACGCACATAGATTAAGTGATTATTTTATCCCAACCAAAACATACAGCAAACACTCAGCAAACTGTGCTCAATACGTTAAATTGTTTATATCATTCAACGGTTGTTTTCTTTTTCATTTAAAAATCTGAAAATTGAAATTTATTACTCTGTAACTTAAAGCAATTTTTGAGAAATATTTCTCACAAATTTGCTAGCACTTACCTTTATGGAATTTTAAATTTTATTGTTGATTAATCCATTGATTGTTTTAACAATGAATTTGCTAACTGTTTCGTCATTTTCAAGCTATAGAAAGACAAATTGTCCATTATATGTTTACAGAGCCTACAATTACTTTTTAGAATGCTTTTTATGTTTGACAAAAAATTCCCAATCATTCATATAGGCAAAAATTCATAATCCAGCATACAGACTTTATAATGATATAAAACTGATAAAACGGCAGATTGTCCTGTTGTTACAGAAGAATCACTATTCTTTTTGTAAATCTGTCATTTTGACTATTTGTTGATAAGAGTTTGATTAATTGATCTATCAAGAGATGTGCTAAATTTCTAACAAAGCACCCTTTATAAACTACTTTATGATAATAGTTAAGAAATCAGTTATAAACAATTATAAACCATTAATCTAGTTATCGCCTGCAACTAATCTATAAACCATTAGTAAGCCATTTATTAATGTTTGATAACTACATTAGTGCCAACTAATTACAGCTTTATAAATTATGCCCGAGAAAAAGCTGCATCCACTGATTTTTTGTTTATGTATTTGTGAAAAAGTAAAATTCTGTAAGCACTTTGCCTTTATTGAGTTTGCAATTGAGCCACACAACTTGCATTAATTTTCCTTCCATCCATTATCTATACCCCGCTTAATCCTCATTAGGGTCATGGGGGAGCAGGACTCTATCCCAGCTGACTTAGGGTGAAGGCAAGGGACACCCTGGACTGGTCACCAGTCTATCACAGGGCTACATATAGAGACAATCACACTCATGTTCACTCCTACGGACAATTTAGAGTCACTAGTTAGCCTCCGTATATTCTTGGATTGTGGGAGGAAGCCAGTGCCTTGTGTTAATAGGGACTTACACAATATTATAAAGAAAAAATGGAATCACAGCAAACAGTAAGTTCAATACAATTTTTCTAGCAGAGCTCTCCACCTGTGGGTGCATTACAAATGGCCCCTGTTTTCAGCAAAAAAAAAAAAAAATTATATATGTTATTAATAATATCTATGCTAATCTGTGATCACTTATATTTCCCATCAGGAAAACTTGTTTTTTTCGCTGATTAATGGTCTCATTAACTGATTAATGACTGATGGTAAAATTTGATCATGGTCAATCTCCCTCTTTCACAGAGCTGCTGATAGCCCTGGTGTTATTCGTTCTTTGGCACCAGCACCGCTTGTTTTCCCTTGTTAGTGCCATGATGCTGCTGATTGATTATTTTCCAGTGCATTAATAAAAACAAGTACCTATCCATGCCTGAACTGTCTCTATCCCAGCAGCTGTTCAATTCTATTGAATGTCTAAAGCACTGTGGTTTTTCAAGACATATCGAGACTTCATTTTAAGAGCCAGCAAAGACAATATTTTCTTATTTCTTTTGTGCGTGCGTGCGTGTGTGCGTGCATGCGTGCGTGCGTGTGTGAAGGATATTGTGTGGCTGGAGCCCAGCGGTGGGACGGAGAAGACATTCCACTATGCTCAGACAGAACATAGCTTTTATTTTTTTAATTTATGTCTCTGTTTTACATACATAATATATTTTGTGTAGAGTTTATATTGACAAACATTGTTTTTAAACCTGTAATGTAACTTTCACTCTAAACATTGTTCAATAGCATACAACCGTTTGAAACAAAACTATTTTGATCACTTCTTGAAACCCAGGAAACAGCTGGGTTTGAATTTTAAAGGATTTTAATTAAACAGTTTATCATAAGATTTTAATTTACTATGGAATAATGCAAAATAAACAGTAAAATCCCACTAACAAATGATATTTCATACACACCCACCAGTGCCTCAGAGTGTCTGTTATTCCACTCAGGAATGGGACATCATAGAATATTGACACTGTCTTTATGGCATCCCTGTCTTCACTTCACCACACCGCACACTTTGTCTTTCTTCAGTGTCCATCCATCCTACACACTTGACTTGTGTGCAGTCTCTCAAACAAGTTAAGACAGACACTGAGGAATTGAGGATTGTTGACATAACCAAAACATATAAATCAAGACTGAATATGATTTTCCATTAAAAAAAATTGGTGATAATTTTCAAAAGTGCCCTACAATTTCATACACATAAAGAAAGTACAGAGAAGGCAATTCACGAGGCAACATCTATGTAAGTATATAGTAGGAGCAGATGCAGTTACTTACAAAATGCATTTTTTCTGTGACATTCATGAGCGTGCTTGTAACATTATTTGATTCATTGAACAAATTTATTTTAAAACTTATATTTGCTCTTTAGCACATGTACACACACACACACACACACACACACACACACACACACACACACACACACACACAGTCACACACACACAGTCACACTATCAGGGTCTATTTAGAAAGGAATGCTGTGTCACCAAGAGCTGCTTTTGCATTGGCTTGCCCTGCGCTGCCATGTTTCCTTCTTCTTTTTCTTTTCAGGCATTTATCAAATGGATCATTAATTAAGATAAATGATGTGTGTACACTCTGCATTGGAATGTGTGTGTGAGTAAGTGGGGCATCTGATTGAGATCTATATTAAGGTGGGCAGCAGCAGGAAGTGTGTGCACTGACAGCGGAATGGGATTAGACTAATTGGACTGTGTCGGGTCGTGGTGCACTGTCATGATGGGATTACTTTACTGATAGATGAGCAAAGGGGTTTTTACACCTCACCACTGTCTTGACAAGGCTGAGTTGGTCAGTCAGGATATAAAACGGGCTATAGAGAGAAAAGTAAAGCAAACGGATGTCATGGGACATGAAAGCCAGAGCTACCACTGTGTTTCAAGGCCAGGTAGCTGCTGCCACATTTATCTCAGGTCAGTTTATTTATCGTAATGAGAGGTTACTGTAAGGTGAAATAATGTGATCCCAGATTTCAAGGACAAGCTCAGCCTCAAGCACAGAACCAAGTCACTGACTAAATGAGGAGGAGGCTCCCTACCTATCCACCCACAGTTTTCCACCTTTGCTGCCTGTGGAGAGTAAGTGAGCTCCAGCAAGGAGCTAAGCATGCTGCTCATGTATACTAAAACCCCACTGATCATGCATTATAGATGCAGAGGGACAGAGGTGGCATCACGCAGTCACCCCAAGGTTTTCAGCATGTACCACTAACAACAGTGGCTTTGATCATAAATCTGATGATGCTTTCCTTCCCTTCCTAGTGTATAAATGATTCTGGGTTTTTTTGTTGTGCAAAGGTGGAGAGAACGGGAAGGGGAGTCATTTTTAGTGTATTTGTGTGCTGGAATCCTCTCGAATGGCGCTAAGTTAGAAGCTATTCTGAAATCTTGACTCATTGCTGCTATTCACTCCTCACTTTGACTCTATTTGTTGATCTGCTTTTCTGTACCCTTTTCCTGAAAGTACAGAACCCATGAGTATATGAATTAAGACATTAAGTCCTCTGACCTGTGTGTGTTCATGTGACTGATTGAGATGAGCTTTAGACAACCACACACACCTGTGCTAACGGTGCTCTCATAGTGCAAAGCAAGCGATACACAACAGGAAAGTAAAATTACTTAAGGCCATCATGTTCATCATGTGTGCACACGACTGACACTTTTTCTTGACTGCACAGTAACACAAGGATGAGATTAGAATGCATGTTCTCTATCAGTGTTTTTATGTTGCATTCCTAAATGTATGGAAATGTAGCCACTTACAAATAGTAGTTCTTTGGAATTATATAAAATATGAAAATGCCATAGCATTAATAATGTCAAATCTTTGATGTCAGAAACTTGGAAGAAATGCTATCCCCCAAATGGAAGCTTGTTTTTTTTTATACTGGAGTAGTGGC
The DNA here is from genome assembly GCF_022539595.1 of Amphiprion ocellaris. Classification (NCBI taxonomy): domain Eukaryota; kingdom Metazoa; phylum Chordata; class Actinopteri; family Pomacentridae; genus Amphiprion; species Amphiprion ocellaris. The sequence goes on along the minus strand of NC_072766.1, from coordinate 29,762,072 downwards.
TCAGACTCGACTCAAGACGTTGCCAACAATATCAGATATCCCTGGAAGAAATTTGGTAAAAATGTAAACAAACTGTGCAAGACATCTACAATATTTAAAATGCATGGAATGATGCAGCCATACAAACAGCAACTACTGGCTTCATAGTAGTACATGAATAAGAAAATACTGAATACACATTTGTTGCGGTTTGATTTTAAAGACTTTAAAGAAACTAAGAAGGAATTTAAGGCAATAATCACCTAGTTAGAAGTGAGCAAATCCAAATTAATACGGTGTGTGCTGTAAAAATGTGGATTGGTTAACTTGTATGGTCTTAAAAATGTAGGAATAAATTCGCAAATTATATTTTTACATCCTGTGTGTTTATTTATTTATATTTGTAATAGGCTATCTGCTGCACTTTGATGAATTGTAACTGTGACAGCTTCAAGCCGGGGAAGCTGAAGAGGAGGCAGTGTGAAAACTGCAAGCATGGCTGGGTAGCACATGGTAAGTATTCAAGGTTTCGTCCCTTAAATTTTTGCCTGTGTTTAAATGCAGTAGAGGTGAATTTAAATTAAAATGTGGTAGCCCCAATATAGAGAACACACTCTATACTGACTCCATAAAGAGACAATAGTGTATTGTCCACAGTTTTTCTTTGGACTATTTTATTAGTATAAAGATTTCATAAACTTTTTCTAAAAAGGCATTGACAATGTGCTTTGTGGGTTATCCAGAATGACCAGACATTTTACATGTTTCAGAGGTGGAACAAATTTATTGTTTTGTGCATCACAAAAACGTCTCATGTGCTGGCAATAAAGTCACAACTCTCATCCCAAGTCAGGCCTTCAATTGAGAAACAGCATTACATTTTACATAAATAAATGTTGCTGTTAAATTAGCTTTTTGTGTTTTATTCCTTTTAAATAGATTTAAAGAAATTCAGATCCAAAATAATAAGTTGCCTTATCGTGTTATTCTTGTAACACAGTTATGAGCATTTATAATTGCCGAGCTAAGAGTTTTGCCCTGTTTTTGTAGACCCAGACATAGTCATTACATCAGAATAACGTGGTCTGACATGTCGTCTATCTTTTTTCCTCTCTTTTTTGTCAAAAGGTTCCCTTGTAGATAATATTAAAGTCTGAGGTCTTCAGATTCTACACTTCTGGATGTTACTATTAAAATCCTCTAGTACTATGACCACCACATTCACCTCTATTGTATTGTGATTGAAATCTCAAAACGTGGACAGATAAAATGTAAACTATATGCTTGTATATAGTCCAGAAAATATTTTGGAGAGAAACATAATTTGTTTTGGAATATGGATGAACCAAGACTTTAAGTAGATCCATGAAGCATTTACAACCACAGTTCTGTCACTATGCTACCATTGGTGTTATTCTGTACTGCATTTACATACTGTAAACACAGAAGACTATCATTTGGAATAGTACTGTAATTACTGTATATTAATATTGATCATATTCTAAGTTCCAGCATGAACCAGAGTTGAGACCACACTTCTCTTAAACTAGATGCTTGTTGTCATGAAGTGGATTTTAATGGTCATGGAAGCTTTGTTTCTTCTCTGTGATATAACTGGAAGCAGTATATGGTGTAGAGCTTAGTAGACCTCTCAGCAAGAGTCTTGGTTATTTACAATAATTCTACTATTGCCTCAAGCAATTGCATTGTTTTTCTACTCATTTAACATAGATGCTGTGTGAATCACCCTCCCTTTAGCCCTGCACTGTCATACTCCATGACATTATCCACTATTTAGCATTATGATCGTATTTCATAGGTATTGGCCTTTGATAATATTAATGGAGTATACACACTGTATTTTACATTAAAAATAATTTTCTTGTTTACTGTATTATTCTAATACTGTACTTATTACTTATTCCTAGACACACACACACACACACACACACACACACACACACACACACAGACACACACAGAGCTCTCTCTAAGATGATAAGATGATATAGTCCTTGCTTCCTATATTTTGAAATTGCTGCATTGGTCTAACCCTTTTTTTTTTCCCATTCTCACTTCTTAAAAACCTGCTTTATTTCACTTTGCTCTGTCAGTGCTCTTTCTTTCTATCAGGGGAGAGACAGTTCAGTTTCATTTACCCTAATCAAGTTTAATCTGGCATGTGTATTCTAGCCTTGAGCAAGCTGAAGGTGCACCATATGTACCAGAGCAGCCAGGTGGAGATCGTGCACTCCAATGTGGTGTTCGATATATGCAGCCTGATGCTGTATGGCACCCAAGCCATCCCAATCCGCCTCAAGATCCTCCTGGACCGCCTTTTCTCTGTTCTCAAGCAGGAAGAAGTCATCCAGATCCTCAATGCACTTGACTGGACACTGCAGGACTACATCCGAGGATATGTGCTCCAGGTGAGCAGTGGGGAGAAATCCTCTCACTGTTTCTGTGTGTTTAGGGCTATATATTGTTATAATTACCTCCATTAGCATATGCTTAAAAGACAAATTTGCTGATTTAAAGAAATACTTCAATGCTTATTTAGTTTCAAGAGTCAGATGAGAAGACCGAAACACTCCCTGGTACAAGTTTAGCCTAATGTTGGAACTGTAGAGAGAAATAGAGTTGAAACTTTAAAATATTTTTATGAATGTACAGTGTGAGTAAAGAGTTCCATTAATTATGTATCTATATCTTTGTATCTCTACCATTAGACATGTGTGAGTCAGACACCTGAAAAACATGGTTGTCTGCCTGAAAATATATGAAGGGAGGGACTGAAAGAATGTCTGAAGAAGTTGAGGCAGGAGAAGTGGAGTCTAGAGAGCTTGGCAGAAGTCAGGAGATAACACAAATGTGACATACTGACCATTGCCACAAACTCTCTTGATACCCTGCTAATACAACTGCTTGTAGTGGTGGTACTACCGGCTTTGGGAGGTCTCCCAAGTGTGCTGGGTAGAATTGTAAATATTATGTCTTTTGCTCCAAATTTCCTCTCAAGCCAGTGCCAAACTGACTGCAGCCTCTGCGTCAGTGCAAGATCTCACTTGGATTAGTAGATCATCAAGTGTTGAAGTTGGGCTGCGTTTAATTCATGTTAGCTCATCTAATGGTGCAAGCAGAGCCAGAAAGCTCGACAGGCACCCAATGAATGCTCTGTGATGAAATATTAATCACTTTTATGGCATAAGGCCGCTCATCCATTTCAAAGACCCCCAAACTCACATGTGATTACTGCTGGGAAAAGGGAGAAAGGACCCACTAGATCAATGTGAGGCGCCTTCTGATCACCCCTCCCTGACTATATGTATGTATGGCATGTTGTGCTTGTATTTATCTTTGCATACCTTTCGGACTGCACATAAGTGTATGTGTCTGGTAGTATGCTTGTTCATATGTTTTTACCACAATGTAGGTGAGTGTCTGTTTGTACTGTTCTACTTCTCCTTCTGCTGATGCAGAGCAAACAAATGTACATGATTTAAATGAAGAGAAATGACCTGCGAGATGAAACACTGTGTGCCTTTGTAATGAGGGTTCTCTGGGATCTGCACTGCCTGCTTGTATTAACACTCCATCTGATTCCTTTATTTAGCTGCTCTGCCAATCTGCTTTATAAGGTGTGTCATATAATCCACTCTGTGAATATGCATGAGCAACCCAACTTTATAGCCGATGATGAAATTGCTCTGTCCTTTCTCTTTTTTCACTTTCCCAATCCTCTGCAATCTATTTCATACCATTGCCCTCTCCCCTCTCCTGTACCATGTTCCTGTTCCTTTTCTTTCTGCACTGCCTGCAGGATGTTGCAGGAAAGGTGCTGGACCGTTGGGCCATCATGACATTTGAGGAAGAAATTGCCACCCTGCAGCAGTTCCTGCGTTTTGGTGAGACCAAATCCATAGTGGAGCTGATGGCTCTACAAGACAAAGAGGGCCAGGCAGTGTTGGTACCCAGTACCCGCACCAACTCAGATATTCGGACTTTCATTGAACGCACCACACCTCGAACCACTGCCAACCTGTCTACATCCAAAGTTGATAAAATAAGTGGCAACAGCATGCACCACTTTGAGAACTTTATCAACAGTATGGCCTTCATGCTGCCATTTCAGCTGCTAGGCTCTGTTCCTGCTCCATATCTGGGCTCACCAGGAGGGGCACTGCAACAGCAGCACCAGCAACACCACCAGCACCAGCAGCCATGCCGTGGGTCAGTGGAGCTGCAGAGTCATAGACGTGATGATCAAGTTCAGGACAGTTTAGGGAGGGACAATCCTCTCCCTCTTTCACATCCTTCAGAGACTGCCCTACTAGATTCCAGCTCTGTGTCATTCACTGCTGATCTAGACCAAAGTGGAGACAAGCCAACAGACATACTCTCCACTAACACAAAGATCGAAGCTGAGGAGTTCTCTACTAGTGATAACTACTCAGATGGACCCTCCACACCATGCACACCCTCAGTGAGCTCTGATGTAACACCAATGTCACCTGAGGGCAAGCTTCGCTCTCTTGACAGGAATGGAAGTGGCCATGGAGGGGTCTCAGGAGGTGGTGCAGGAGGAGGCTCTCTGAAGAAGGGCCGTGTATTTTGCAATGCTTGCGAGAAGACATTCTATGATAAAGGCACTCTAAAAATCCACTACAATGCAGTGCACCTGAAGATTAAGCACAAGTGTACCATCGAGGGCTGCAACATGGTTTTCAGCTCACTCCGCAGTCGTAATCGCCATAGTGCCAACCCGAACCCACGGCTACATATGCCCATGAACCGAAACAACCGGGACAAAGATCTGCGGGGGAGCTTGTCTGCTGATGAGACTTCTCAAGGAGAGAAAAGGCATGACTACGGTACCCCCATTTGCTCTGCAGAAAGCCATAAATCTGTGTCCAGCTACATGGTGAGCCATGTGGACACTGGATCAAAACTGTACAGTAGCTCATTCCCCGGCATGGGTCAAAGTGGTATTCTTTTTCCCAATTTAAAAACAGTACAACCAGTACTGCCTTTCTACCGAAGCCTGGTATCACCAGCAGAACTTGCCAACACCCCAGGGACACTACCTTCCCTTCCTCTGTTGTCTTCTTCTGTACCCGTCAAACCCATCTCAGCCCCTGAGCCCTGCACGACAGACCCTATACCAAAGAAAAAGTCTCGTAAGTCAAGTATGCCAATAAAGATAGAAAAGGAGATGGTAGAGCAAGATGAGCAGATGGATAAGGAAAGCAGCTCTGAAGATGATGCTCCGTTTCGTGGCAGGGATAGGAATGAGTGTGATGGCAGCCAAGCAGAAAGGCATATATACCTAAGACAAGCTGGGGAGGAGAAAGAGTCAAGAGAGACTTGCACTGGCAAAGAAAAGAAAACAGATGGTACGAAGCATCTGTCAGAGCAAACCTTAGACAGCGAAATGACTGAGAGTGAGGACAAAGATGACGGACCAAGACAAACTGAAACAGGGGTCATCACCTGTGCATCATCCCCCTTTGAAAACAGGCTGATGGAGAACCACTGTGACAACAACTTATTTTGTCTGGAACCCAATAGCAATGAAGAAAAGGAGGAGAGGGAGCACACACATTTATTGCATGTAGCTGACAAGATCTCAGCACTCAAATGGGATGACGGTGAACACAGGCTGACTAATGGGGGTGCTATCCAACACATAGAGAGGGAGGGATCTGATGGATGTGCAGATGACTATGGTGACTCAGGGTTGTCTCACCTTGACCCCAACACTGACCTGCCACATTACTGTGAGATCTGCAGTAAGACCTTTAAAAATCCTTACAGTGTCAAGATGCACTACCAAAATGTCCACCTGAAAGAGACTCACATATGCACAGTGGATGGCTGTAATGCTGCCTTCCCCTCACGCAGGAGCCGGGACAGGTGAGAGGCCACAATATGTACTTTACGGTCTGACACAATTTATTAAGATTGCTGACAGACTTTAGAAGTTTACTTTTTAATAGTTTCCAAAGAGGAAAGCGTTTATATCTCAAATCATGGTAAAATCTGCACAATTTTTTGCACTGCTGGCATCTTGCACTTTTACAGTTACATTTATTCCACAAGCCACTTGTTGCTGTTGTTTATAGTTTATAGTGTAGTAATACTGTATTTATTCATTGTCATTCTTCATTCTTATATATATTGTACATATTATTATTATTATTATTATTATTATTATTATTATTATTATTATACATATATTTAGTGCTGCTGTGACAGATTTTGCTGCTGTAACAATGGAAATTTCCCCGGACGTGGGAAGCAATAAAGGATTATCTTATATCCCAAATCTAAGGTATTGCCGTTGAACACATCCAGCTGGCAATTAAATAAGGGATTCATGGTAGACTTTCAGATTAATGTTTTTTAATTATGTAGCAAACTCAAAAAATACTTTCCATATTCATGTAGCTGCAATAAAATTTCATTTTCCCATGCCTGCATGGGATTTGTGCAGACTCTGTGCTGAAACAGAAAATATGAGCAGTATGTCTGACCCATTGTAACACATACATAGATATAGTAGACATTTAGAGGCTTTAAAGGGGGCCCTTATAGATGTTGAATTGATTGGGTTTGATACAAAGGACTTGTTAAAGCATCCTTTTTCTTTGCTTGATCTTTACATTTGCTCTGTTAGCTCTAATTTTTGTTAAAAAAAAAAAGTGGAATATAGCTGGCAGATTAAAATAAATAGAATTAAGTAGAGTAGGAGAGGTTCCTGCACCTTCCTTTTACTCTAACATTTAAGGATGAAGGGAACATTAGAAAATGAAAAATTTAGGAATAAAAGCATACCTTATAGTGGTGCTTTAAGGTGTTTATGTATTTGTTTATTTGCAGGCACAGTGCAAATTTGAATCTGCACCACAAGCTGCTGACCAAAGATTCACTCACCACAGCTAACCCCGCCTACTCGCCCCACTGTAGAGACAGGGACTCTGTTGTCCTGGACAACTGTCAAGATCAGCGGGATAGAGATCTTCCCCATCGAGACCAAACCAGCCAGACCTCTGTCATCTTTCGAGGACACAACCGCATGGGCCTGGTCTTCCCTATGAGCAAAGTGTCTACTACACCAGACAGTGCCGGTGCACCTCCCTTAAGAGAGATGGAGGGATTAGGAAGAGAAGAAGGTGGCAGAGGTGTGGAGGATGGGGCAGTCCTGGACCTGAGCACCTCCTCCTCTGCTCCACCTTGTGATAACGGCAGTGCTCAATCTTCCTGGGACTCAGATGGCGCTGGTACTGAGGAAGGGGAAGGGGCTGGAGAGGATGGGGAAGCACTCCCCATGGAGGACAGCGATGAAAGCTGTGATGGGATTGGCCTGGGGAGGGCTGGAGGTGAGGAGTTGGCACTTGGAGGAGAGCGAACCCTTGGCAGTGGTGGTGGAGGACAAGGTATGCTTCAAGGTGGTGGGGGTGGATCTCCAATGACGTGCCATGTCTGCCAAAAGGTCTACAGCAACAAGGGCACATTCAGAGCCCATTACAAGACTGTCCATCTACGACTGCTTCACAAGTGTAAAGTCCCTGGCTGTGACACATCCTTCTCCTCTGTACGAAGCAGAAACAGACACAGCCAGAACCCAAATCTCCACAGGAACCTCACTGTTAGCTCAGGTGCCACAATAGACCAGGAATAAGAATTTGATCTTAAATGCCAACATGACTGATTTCTTTTATTCTAATTTTCTTTTGATTGTTTTTCTTTTTGGGGCACCTAAAGAAGGCTCATTAATTAACGCTTTTAAATTCCATACCATGGTCCAATCTGTTGTCATATTTCAGAAAAAAGCAACAGATAAAAAGAAAGCACAGTCAAGAATTCATTTGTTGTGTCAAATACAGCTTTCTTTTGGAAATAGTGTTGTTGCTTTTTTTGTTGCAATGCAAAATTGATGAGTCATTACATGTGTCTGTCAGTGTTTACAAATAATAACATAACACCAAAACATAGACCGGTCAATAAATAATAATAATAATAATAATAATAATAATAATAATAATAATAATAATAATAATAACAATAATCATAATAATAATGTTTTCAGTGTTAACTGATCAAATCTTTCGTTGTAATGCAGCACTGATTTTTTGGTATCGGTTTGCCATTCTAGGCCAATTTAAACCTGAAAATTTTCATTTAAATAGACAGATTTTCCCGTGTGTTGTCTGAGAGTTAAGTCATAAAATTTTCTGATGTAAGATTTTTTCTAGTGTTTTTGTTGTCAGATTTCCACATCTTCCCTATGAAGTTGTGCATAATGTATTTATCAAGAACAGTCGTGAAGTAACTTCTATGTGTCATTTCATTTATTTGAACAATGGCCTCCAAAACGAGTCCCTGTAGAAAAAAACTATAATGTTGTAAGCTTGACCAGTAAGTTATTGTATAGTATTTTATGATCTGTCTTACTGTTGTATTTGTTGCATACTGCTAATGTTGACCAAAGATTATTCTTAGTTCACACGTGTGTGAGGGGTATGCAGTATTAAGAGACTGGCCAACAGCAGTATTCAGGCATTGTCTTAACATGACAAAATATTTAAAAACTATATATATATACATATATATATATATATATATATATATATATATATATATATATATATATATATATATATATATATATATATATATATATATTATATATATATATATATATATATATATATATATATATATATATATATATATATATATTATATATATATATATATATATATATATATATATATATATATATATATATATATATATACACACTCATGGTAAAAATATTAGACCACCTTTTTCAATTTCTTGTTCATTTTAATGCCTGGTACAACTAAGGATACGTTTGTTTGGACAAATATAATGATAACAACAAAAATAGCTCAAAAGAGTTTAATTTAAGAGCAAATATCTACCCATTTTCCATGGTTTTCTTGATAATAACCAAAATCACTTGCGTTCTTACATCAAGAGTTATGGAATTGTACTGCCAAAAATAGTGCTTTTCCATGTTTTCTTTTCTGTCTGTTTTAGTCACATGATCCACACAGGAGTTAGTACTTGATTGCATAACCATTGTTTCTTATGACTGCCGCCATGCATCTTTGCCATGTTCTCCACCAGCTTCGGACATTGTTCTGCTGTCACAGCAGCCCTTTCCTGTTGCACTAATTCAAACAAATTTGCTTTGTTTTTGGGCTTGTGGTTCTCCATCTTATGTTTGATGATTTTCTACAGGTTTTCAACTGGATTTAGATCTGGTGACTCAGCAGGCCAAGGCATGGTTTGAGTGTTCTGGTTCTCCATCCAGGCTTTAATTGACCTAGCTGTGTGGCAAGCAGCATTGTCTTGTTGGAAAATCCAGTCGTTGGAGGCAAGAAAGAGTTTTCCAGCTGATGGATGGAGACTGTTTTCAAGAGTAGCCCTGTACATGACCTGGTTCATTTATGCCCCACGCAATTGCATTTGTACAGTCATTGCTGAAAATATTGGCACCCCTGGACTTTTTTCAGAAAATACACCATTTCTCCCAGAAATTGTTGCAATTACAAATGTTTTTGGTATACACATATTTATTTCCTTCATGTGCATTGGAAAAACACAAAAAAGCAGTAGAAAAAAGCCAAAATTGACATCATTTTACACAAAACTCAAAAAATGGGCCAGACAAAATTGTTGGCACCCTCAACTCAGTATTTGGTTGCACACCATTTGGAAGAAATAACTGAAACCAATCGTGTCCATAACCATCAACAAGCTTCTTACACCTTTCAAATGGAATTTTGGACCACTCTTCTTTTGCAAAGTGTTCCAGGTCTCTCAGATTTGAAGGGTGCCTTCTTACAACAGCAATTTTGAGATCTCTCCATAGGCTCTCCATGACTGTAGGTACTGTGTTCTTTTCTTTGTAGGCCTCATTCCATTTTCTGTACACAGTAGAATGACGTGCTTTTCCAAAAAGATCTATCTTAGTCTCATCTGTCCAGAAAATGTTCTCCCAGAAGGATTGAGACTTAGGTACATTTTTGCAAACTCCAGTCTGGTTTTTTTATGTCTCTTTGTCAACAGTGGGGTTCTCCTCGGTCTCCTGCCATAACACTTCTTCTCATTCGCTTGCACAGCATATGGTCCGAGCTGACACTTTTGCACCCTGAGTCTGCAGGACACTCTGAATTTGTCTGGAAGCTGACTGAGGATGTTTATCCACCATTCGAACAATGCTGCATTGCATTCTTTCGTCAATTTTTCTCTTCCATCCCCATCCAGGGAGATTAGCCACAGTTCCATGGGTTATAAACTTCTTGACTATATTACGCACAGCGGACAAAGGAACTTCAAGATCCCTGGAGATGGTGTTGTAACCTTGAGATTGTTCATATTTTTTCTCACAATTTTGCTTCTGAAGTCCTCAGACACTTCTCGGCTCTTCTTTCACTTCTCCATGCTTGGTGTGACACAGACAAACAACACAAAAGCTGAGTGAATTTTTATACATTCTAACTGGCTTCAGGTGTGATTTCTATATTGCCAGCACCTGTTACTTGCCACAGGTGAGTTTAAACAAGCATCACATTGTTGAAATAAAATGATTTACCCACAGTTTTAAAAGGGTGCCAACAATTTTGTCCGGCCCATTTTTGGAGTTTTGTGTAAAATTATGTCAGTTTGGGCTTTTTTCTTCTGCTTTTTTTTTGTGTGTGTTTTTCCAATGCACATGAAGGAAATAAACACGTGTATACCAAAAACATTTGTAATTGCAACAATTTCTGGGAGAAATTGTGTATTTTCTGGAAAAATTCCAGGGGTGCCAATATTTTCGGCCATGACTGTACCTGTTCTACCCAAACTGAAACAATCCCAGATGGCCACCGATCCACCCCGATGTTTTACTGTAGGGGCAAGACAGTCTGGTTTGTAGGCTTCTCCAGGCTTCCTCCTAACCAGCAAGTTGGCTAGAGTGGGCATCAACTGAAAATTGAATTCATCACTGAAGAGAACTTTAGGTTTCCGGCTGTCCTTGCCAAGTAAGTCGCATTTTTCGACAGTGCCCACTTTAAGGTCCCTGGAAGTCTAACGACGATTCCTGACACAGGAACGGATAAGTGCACGGTCATCTCGTGGGGCAGAAAGATGTTTCCTGCCGCGACCAGCTAGCAGTTTGGTAGTACCATGTTTGGCTTGTTTTTTCTTGGTTTAATAAATGGCTGTCTTGGAGATCTGCAGTTTCTCACTCATGCCAATTTCCAGCAGTGCCAAGATGGCTTCACATAATTCTTTTGTTTTTGGCATTATGTGAGAGCTGACAACTTCTGAGTTGTGGTATGGCTTGAACGTAAGCAGAAAACCACTCTCGGCCTTTGCACGTGCAGTGCTGCTTATGACATAAAATGGCCTCTTATACACCCTGGGAATACAATTACGCTTAAGCATGTCAAACAGGACATAAAGTATTATGTAATCAGCTGCATTTTTTGTTGTATTCACTGTATTCTTCAGGTAATATTCCTGTAGTGGTACAAGGCATTGAAATGAACAAAAACTTGAAGAAATCAAGAGTGGTCTAATAATTTTTTCCATGACTATATATGTATATATACATATATATATATATATACATATATATATATATATATATATATATATATATATATATATATATATATATATATATATATATATATATATATATATATATATATATATATACAGTCGTGGTTGGATGAGGATAACTATCAGATGTGAAATCACACACATGAAACACGTATGATCAGATTTAGGGTGGACATCATCTCTGGTGTCCATCAGTGTAAACCTCTAGAAGACCGAATCGGAGACGTTCGTCTGATGGGGGACGTTCACATAATTTATCTCAGTAATCAACTGTTACTTCATTATATATATATATGTATATATATATATATATATATATATATATATATATATATATATATATATATATATATATATATATATATATATATATATATATACTGATCACTGATGCAACATAAAGGGGACCAACACAGCAAGGGGTCATAATATGCCTGATCAGTGTATGTGTGTGTTTACTGAAGGGGTGAAAAATGTTATGATTTTGGTGGTGTTTTGCAAAGACATCTGTTCATGGGACTAGATTTGTTTAAGGCATTACTCTTGTATTGTTTCTGTGGTTTCTCGCAGTAACCTGACTGACTGGACAAACAGCAGAAAGATGCTGTGTCTGGAGGCCAGAAGCATGTGCTGTGAACGAGTCAAACACTGAAAAAATGATCATGAAAAAAGCAGTTTATAATAGTTGCCCCATGTGAGCACACCCTAAAAAGAACAAGTGAACAAAATGTCTATTGAACTGTATATTCTGTGAATAAAGTCATTTGTTATCTAACAGAAACCAAAAAATACACTGTATAAAAAAAGAAAATTTCACCACTAACATTACACTTTTTAATGAATGAACAAGAACACTGTGATGTACATTTCTGATTACTTCACCATGGTTTATTGTTCTGGCTTTGCTCTGTATTCTGCAGATTTTTTCATTCTATATTTAAATGGAGTGGGCCAGATTTAAGAGCCTATTTGGTTGTTGTTTGGATTTCTTTTTCAAAGGAGCAAAAACCAACATTTGTTCAAAAGTGTTCATGTTTCTTTTGAATTAATGTCACAGTATTCATTCCAATTCAATAAAAAGCCATATGTTTGCAAGACACATGTATTTATCTATTATATATCTATTATATATCTATATATATCTATATATATCTATATCTATATATACATCTATATATATATATATATATATATATATATATATATATATATATTACAAAGCCTGTAATTAATTAGATTGATTTTTAATTGTGTCCCACCACTAATACACACACACACACACACACACACATATATATATATATATATATATATATATATATATATATATATATATATTCTTCAGAGTTGGGCAGAACAGGTTTTAAAAATATATTTTTTTAAATCCACATTATATTATTTAGAGTTATATATCTCTGTAAAGAAATGTCTTAGCTATTTAACCATGTAAAGGAACAGGTGCTAAATGGAAATCATTTTTTGAAAAATAAACATGTTTCCCTTTCAAACTTGATTTGTGTCAACTCCATCAGACACACAAAGAAGTATACAATTTTAATTCTTCCAGTCCAACAAGAATCTAAAGTTCTTGATTATGTTGTAATAGGGTTTAGTTACTCTGATATGTAATAAAATACATCATGTAAGCTTCAGTTGTGATTTCACACTATTCTGAAAAGTCAGATCTCCAGATATCTTCATTTTCAAACTCTGTTTTTAATTTTAGTATTATCAAAACAATTCCTTAAATAATTTAGACATAAGAGGATGTAGATCAGATGGTCCTTTATTACATGAACAACATAAACTGAAGAAAGAATAAACATTTTCTTTCAAAAAATTTACAAAACCTACATCTGACAGTGTTGACGAAGAACTGATGGTGATGACGAACAACTGATGGAGTTGACAGAAATTGAATATAGACTAATATTTATAAACAAGTTCCAGTATAATTCCATGAAAATGAGAAATGTTGCATTTTCCAGAAATTAGAATTTGCACCTTATATGTAAATACAAGTGGGTTCATCTACAGAGGCTTCCATCCGATGTAACATTCAGTTTCACAACCAGATGCTGTGAAAATCTACATCCATCCATCCATTATCTATACACCGCTTAATCCTCACTAGGGTCGCGGGGGGGGGGGGGGGGGGGGGGGCTGGAGCCTATCCCAGCTGACTCGGGCGAAGGCAGGGGACACCCTGGACAGGTCGCCAGTCTGTCGCAGGGCCACATACAAAGACAAACAAGCACTCTCACATTCACACCTACGGGCAATTTAGAATAATCAATTAACCTCAGCATATTTTTGGACTGTGGGAGGAAGCCGGAGAACCCGGACAGAACCCACGCATGCACAGGGAGAACATGCAAACTCCATGCAGAAAGATCCCGGGAAAGCCGGGACGCGAACCAGGGACCTTCTTGCTGCAAGGCGAAAGTGCTAACCACTACGCCACTGTGCAGCCCGTGAAAATCTACAGTGATTTTTTTTAAATAATTAAATATATAAATGTTGGGAAAGTGACACAACAATAAGAAGACCAAAGCCGGAACATGCTCTACAAGTTAGAAGTGTAAGTTATACAGTAAGGTTAAATAATGCAATTCATGCTATATACAATCATGGAAAAAATGATTAAACCACCCTTGTTTTCTTCAGTTTCTTGTTCATTTTAATGTCCGGTATCACTAAAGACACATTTGTTTGGACAAATATAATGATAACAAAAATAGCTCCTAAGAGTTTAATTTAAGAGCTGATATCAGACATTTTCCATGGTTTTCTTTATAATAACCAAAATCCCTTCAGTTCTTCCATCAATAGCTATGGCATTGTTCTGCCAAAAACAGCTTTTAGGCATTCCATGTTTTCTTTTCTGTCTGTTTTAGTCCCATGATCCACACAGGAGTTAGTACTGATTCATAATCATTGTTTCTGATGACTGCCGCCATGCGTCTTGGCTGCTCTCCACCAGCTTCTGACATTGTTCTGCCGTCACAGCTGCCCATTCCTGTTGCACTAATTCAAACAAATTTGCTTTGTTTTTGGGCTTGTGGTTCCTCATTTTTCGTCTGATGATTTTCCACAGGTTTTCAATTGGATTTAGATCTGGTGACTCAGCAGGCCAAGGCATGGTTTGAGTGTTCTGGTTCTCCATCCAGGCTTTAACTGACCTTGCTGTGCGGCAAGCAGCATTGTCTTGTTGGAAAATCCAGTCATCGGAGGCAGGAAAGAGTTTTCCAGCTGATGGAAGAAGACTGTTTTCAAGAGTAGCCCTGTACATGACCTGGTTCAGTTATGCGCCACACAATTGCATTTTGTACAGTCATTGCCAAAAATATTGGCACCCCTGGAATTTTTCCAGAAAATACACCATTTCTCCCAGAAATTGTTGCAATTACAAATGTTTTTGGTATACACGTATTTATTTCCCTGTTCCACCCGTACTGAAACAACCCCAGATGGTCACTGATCCACCCCCATGTTTTACTGTAGGGGCAGACAGTCTGGTTTGTAGCTTCTCCAGGCTTCCTCCTAACCAGTATTTGGCTGGAGTGGGCATCAACTGAAAACTGGATTTATCCTTGAAGACAACCTTAGCCCAATGATCAACAGTCCAATCCTTGTGATCTCTGCAAAGAGTAACCGGGCTTTCCTCTGCCTTTTGCTGTTCTTGGGCTTCTTCTGTGCCCTGTGTGACTTCAGACCAGCTTCAAGAAGCCAGTTTCCAACTGTTCCAACCTTGCTGAACAAGTCACATTTCTCCACAATGCCCACTCATTTTTAAGGTCCCTGGGGTTCTGACGACGATTCCTGACACAGGAACGGATGAGTGACGGTCATCTGGTGGTGGGTAGAAAAATTTCCCGCAGTGCCAAGATGGCAGCCTTTGTGGCTTCTCATAATTCTTTAGTTTTCGGCGTTGTGTGAGAGCTGACAACGTCTGAGTTCTGAAATGTCCTCTTATACACCCTGGGAATACAATTAAGCCTAAGCGTGTCAAATAGGACATAATGTATTATGTAATCAGCTGCATTTTTTTGCCATGTTCATTGTATTCTTCAGGCAATGTACCTTTAGCGGTACCAGGCATTGAAACGAACAAGAAATTGAAGAAAACAAGGGTGGTCTAATAGTTTTTTCCATGACTGCATGTACTTCTATGTCTAAATAAAACCCTGAAATAAGATTTTAATCCTTTACTAAGTTGACAAATAATATTATATTAGCACAATAAGAGTCTATAGGTGGATTTGTCAACTCCATCAGCTTACATGTCAACTCCGTAAGACAAAGAATCTGACGGAGTTGACGTCTGACAGAGTTGACATAAGGGCAAGTATTATATACCTCCAAAACATGCATTGTACACTGCAGCTAGCTGGTTTTTCCTCAGTTGCTAGCTGTCTAAATAACCTCACTAAAACACTTAAATTCAACCCACTATGGTTTTTAAAAAAACTTAAAATAATGGAAAGATGATGTTAACAAGGTCCAGCTGTGACCATAGGAATATTGACATTGTTTGTCTAAAATATCAAAAAGTTCAAAACTTGCCAGAGTATGTGTGGTAATGTTGCATTCAGCACAGCCAGGAAGACGAAATGAGGTCCTTGGGGATATGCTGGCCATGCTATTGTCTGATTAAATGAGGTTTATGAAAAAATCTGACAGAGTTGACTGAAACTGAGGACACAACTTTGATCGACAGCTTTTTAGGGAAAATATTGTTTGACGTTCAATTCAAGCATTGTATTACATATTTAGAACCCATCTATTTAATCTGATATATATGCATTCACAATGTTAGAGATTTTAAATGTTTTTTTGGGCAGCTCACTATTGTGAACCTTTGCTGAGGACAAATACAATAACATGGACCTTCTAAAGACAGACCATACAATTAAAGAAAATTTCCCAAAAAAGATAAAAGTGATTGCTCAAAAAAAACTAAGGTATACACAGTTCCTTTAGATTTAACTTTGTAAGTATGACAATCATGATGAATTTCTTGATTTTGAATGTAAATTAGACTTTTGTACGTAGGGCATGTTTTGTGCCAACTCTCAAGAATGAGAGTATATATAGTAGTATATATATTACTATACACTCATAAATAAATATATATATATATATATATATATATATATATATATATATATATATATACACACACACACACACACACACACACACACACACACATCATGTCATGTGTATGTCTTATTCATGTCTTGACATGTCTTGACAGAAAATAGTGGGGGTCACATTCAGCAGTGATTACAATTGCTAAATGGCATACTCTAAACTATTCCCCATAAAACTCACAATTATTGAAGAGGTTAATTAATTGCCATAATAATGCTATGCAATGTTAAAGGGCATAGATGGAAATGGATGAGGCACAGTGGAAGTATTGTTGGGTCCGCATTAAAAAAGCGAGGTGGACAAATCTGTTATGCAAGATGCCAAAGTATTGCAGTATTACAGAGGGTTGAAAGCCTTGCATAACTCAACAATTCAACCCCCCTATTACATTTACTGTACATTAGTGAGCTTGCAGAGCTGTTCCTCATCACTTAAGAGCTGAAAATCCCAGTTCTGACAAGTGGCCCCCATCCTTTCTCTCTGGCACGTTGCAAAAATCTAGTACCACTCAGAGAGGGCAAAATGGGTTATTTTAGCCCCTCCTGTGTGGTGTATGTAGGCGACAATATTCAGCAGAGAACCTGGTTGATCTGTAGAGGTGGAGCACTTGCTCTGCTTCCTCCACAAAGCTGTATTTGTATCTGGAATAGCAAGCATCTTTCTGGCTATTTTTATGAAGCAGTGGACCACTTTCAGAAACTGTTCAGTGGTAAATATGGAACAGATAGAGGAAAGTAACAAGCCTATTCTGAAACCAGTGACTTAAATAAACCTCCTGAGTTCAGGACAGGTTGATTTTAAACACAGCCAAAAGATGTGTTTACACCTCCCTTTCAGAAGACACATTAAAGACTGATGCCGGAATTTAATTACCTTTAGAAACTGTCCTATCTTGATCTTTTTTGACCCTTCCACCCTCCTAAAGGTGTTTTCAGGGTGAATGTGATGAACTGGAGGTACAAATAAAGTCAGTTCAACAACACAAATGGCCCTAACATTCCCAAGTTAACTAGACTTATTTGCTAGGGAAAACAAAAGTGAACTGTGAGAATTCAGAAAAAAAAAAATTCAGCCTAAGGAGCAGGTGGTCAACATACAACAACTAGCAGAACTTTTGTGTTTTCCATTTTATGTGTGTGAGCCTAAGGCTCAGACTTTCAAATGAATTCTAGCTAAGTTTTGGTCTCTGGTTGACTAATAAATTTGAGTGGAAGATTGTTGTCACTCCTCACCCTCTGTCTGTACTTCTACCTATATGAAAATGAATATGATTTGGGACGGTCAGTTCATTTACACTGACATATTCTTCATGCTGCAGCCAGGTTTCTGTCAGATACATTAAGTCAATATGATCTGTTCTCAGATTATTAACTAAAAGAGATTTATGTGACAGAGATCTAATACTAATTCATCTGCATTTAATGAACTTCTGATGAAGTCATGTTAATTTGAATAAGGTTGAACAGTCCTTATATTGTAAATGTAAGATTTATATAATCTGGGTGGTCAGGGGGCAGACACAGTCTCTATGGGATGAGATACATGTAAGACTGCAGTTCTGCTTCCTGGTCTTACCTCTGGATGGTCAGGTGTTTGGTTTTCTAATAAAGTTGTCCATATTTCTATTGACATACCCACCAATATGAATTACAATATTACTGAATTTATGATTATCCTTCACAAGCAATATGTGAGGGCCTTCTGTTTACTTTGCTATTGAAGTGGGTGCTGACAGAGATTGAAGAAATTGGACCTGTATGGTAGGCATAACAGGCAAAAGCCTTGTTCAAAAAGAGCTTTAGAGTCAAACAGCAGTTTGCCAATGAACATACAAGTAAAGATTTGGTCTTCAAGAATAATGGACTGTGGACAAATAATTCAAAGATAGAGTTATTTGTCCAAAGTAACAGCAGGTGTGTTTTGTGCAGACCAAAGACTGCTTTACACAAGAAGCTCCTCGTACCAACTGTGAAGTATGGTGGTGGAAATGTTATGGTTTGGGGTTGCTTTGCTAACACTAGGGCAGGGCAGTTTGCAGGCATTGATTCAGCAAAGAACTCTGCATCATATCAAAGAGTGTGTGAAGTTAATGTGAGCCCATCTGTCAGAAAGTTGAAGTTGAACTGGAAGTGGAGTCTTGAACAGCATAAGGATCTTAAGAAGACAAACAAATGTGCTAAGGAATGGCTCAAACAGACAGAATGGAAGGTTATAGAATAGTCAAGAAAAAAAAACTCTGATTTGAATTCCACTGAAATATTGAAAGATGATTTGAAATGGGCAGTAAATGCAAAAATATCCTCAAGCATCTTGCATCTGAGGAATTTTGTATTGGACACTGGTCAAACTTTTCAGCAGGCCAGTGTCAGGGACTGGTGCACAATTATGCACTACAAGAAGTTACTTGTGCTGGAGGGGGCAACACTAGCTTCTGAAGCCAGAAGATTGTTACTTTTATTTCTATACACACGTGGACAAAATTGTTGATACCCCTCAGTTCATGAAAGAAAAACCCACAATGGTCACAGAAATAATTTGAATCTGACAAAAGTAATAATAAATAAAAATTCTATGAAAATTAACCTATGAAAATCAGACATTGCTTTTAAACCGTGGTTCAACAGAATTATTTTAAAAAATAAACTCATGAAACAAGCCTGGACAAAAATGATGGTATCCTTAACTTAATACTTTGTTGAACAATCTTTTGAGGCAATCACTGCAATCAAACGATTTCTGTAACTGTCAGTGAGACTTCTGCACCTCTCAGCAGGTATTTTGGCCCACTCCTCATGAGCAGACTGCTCCAGTTGTCTCAGGTTTGAAGGGGGCCTTCTCCAGATGGCATGTTTCAGCTCCTTCCACAGATGTTCAATAGGATTTAGATCAGGGCTCATAGAAGGCCACTTCAGAATAGTCCAATATATTCCTCTTAGCCATTCTTGGGTGTTTTTAGCTGTGTGTTTTGGGTCATTATCCTGTTGCAAGACCCATGACCTGCGACTGAGACCAAGCTTTCTGACACTGGGCAGCACATTTCTCTCTAGAATACCTTGATAGTCATGAGATTTCATTGTACTCTGCACAGATTCAGACACCCTGTGCCAGATGCAGCAAAGCAGCCCCAGAACATAACACAGCCTCCTCCATGTTTCACAGTAGGGACAGTGTTCTTTTCTTGATATGCTTCATTTTTGCATCTGTGAACATAGAGCTGATGTGCCTTGCCAAAAAGTTCCACTTTAGTCTCGTGTGTCCATAGGACATTCTCCCAGAAGCTTTGTGGCTTGTCAACATGCAGTTAGGCAAATTTCAGTCTGGCTTTTATGATTTGTTTTCAACAATGGTGTCCTCCTTGGTCGTCTCCCATGAAGTCCACTTTGGCTCAAACAACGACGGATGATGCAATCAGACACTGATGTACCTTGACCTTGGAGTTCACCTTTAATGTCTTTAGAGGTTGTTCTGGGCTCTTTTGTTACCATTCATACTATCTGTCTTCGATTTGTCATCAATTTTCCTCCTGCGGCCACGTCCAGGGAGGTTGGCTACAGTCCCATGGATCTTAAATTTCTGAATAATATGTGCAGCTGTAGTCACAGGAACATCAAGCTGCTTGGAGATGGTCTTATAACCTTTACCTTTAACATGCTTGTCTATAATTTCTTTCTAATCTCCTGAGACAACTCTCTCCTTCGCCTCCTCTGGTCCATGTTTCGTGTGGTACACACCATGTCACCAAACAGCACAGTGTGTCACAGTCACAGCCTCTGGCTGTGGCTAGTGGCAGTGCTCCTCCCTCCCATGGGCCTGGTCTCTCTCTCTTTCTCTCCTAGGTGTTCAGTGGTGCAGCTGAGTGGCGGCAGGTGTGACGAGTTGTAATCAGCAGATCAAGTGCAGGTGGAAGTCATGCAATCATCTACTTCAGGCTCCCTATAAGATGAGACGCCAGTCTTCATTTGGAGCTGGATCGTTGAATTCCATCCTCAGTTAGTGCTTTGCACTTTTCAGTCGGTGCCACTTATTCTCAAGCTATTCTGTAATCCTGTTTTTCTCTATTTAGTATGGGCTCCTGCCTGCTCGTGTCCCTGTTTCTTCAGTGTCTACACTGTCTGCAGTGAGCCGCCTTACCTGGATTCGCTGGATCCTTAGTTCGGGAACGCCCACCTGCCACTGCCACAGGAACACCAATCACTCCATCTGGAATGACATACTCACCTTGCCTGAAGCCAGTCGCCGGTCATCCTCTGGCAGTACCACCACAGGCTGAGTGACATCAAGGAGGAAACCCGTTTCCCTCTGGACTGCTCGATTCTGGCTTCTAGCTTGGACTCAGTTTGTGTAGGACATTCAGTTAAGTTCTCCAGCCTTGCATTATCAGACTGATGGACCAGGCCTGGTAGTTTGATCTGTGAATATTGTGCGGATATTGTGTTGTGTGTGATTCTGGGGTTATAGCTACTATTTCTAGCGGTTTATGTCTTTTGCTAGATATTAGTTTCTTTTTGTCCTTAGGGATTTTTGATAATCAGGATTACATTAGCTGAGAAATTGTATACACCTAGTTTGGTGTTTTTTGTTGAACTCCTGCTTTGGTTTTACCAACAGTGGGTTTTCTGTTTTGAGTTTTCCTAGTTCCTGTAGTTTGCCCGCCTTATCTCTAGAGGGTTTCTAGTTCCGTCTGTTTTGCGGATACACTTTAGTTAGTTTCCGGTTTCAGTATTCTGGTTTTGGAATCGTTTTGTAATTATCTTGGTGTTGTAAATAAGTACCTTTAAACTGCTTTTGTTTTCTGAGTCTTATTTCCTGCACTAGAGCCTTTGCACCCATTGTAACACAGCGACTACTTGTAACTCTATAAATAGGCTGACTGGTTACAAGTTTGTAGACCCCTGTGATGCTAATTAGAGGACACACCTTGATTGAACATGTCCCTATGGTCATGTTATTTTCAGTCTTTTCTAGGGGTACCATCGTTTCTCCAAGCCCGTTTCATGAGTTTATTTTTAAAAATAATTCTGTTGAACCACGGTTCGAAGTCAATGTCTGATTTTCATTGGCTAATTTTCATAGACTTCTTATTTATTACTTTTGTCAGATTCAGATTATTTCTGTGGCCATTGTGGGTTTTGCCTTCATTAACTGAGGGGTACCAACAATTTTGCCCACGTGTGTGTATATGTTCAATAAATTTTTTTAAAGCTTATTACCCTCATGGTGTTGTAAACGACACGGTCTGTTTTTTTGTTTTTTTTTTTACAGGATCAAATATTCACTTTCTCAAACATGCAAAAACAAGCCAACAAGTTTGTGGATTTTAACTTCAGTACTACTTTATGTACAATGCAATCATGACTGATTGTAACAACAAAAGGTTCAAATTCTAAGACTTCAATCATATAAACCAGGAGGCTGGGTGAGATTAATTCATTTGAATGTAAAGATTCTCATGCTTTTCATGAAAATACATCAGCTGATTGCTATCTTGAAAGTATGATCTGCTGTGAGGATCCCAAACAGTGAAACTGAGCCCTCTTAACAACACTGCTGCTGATTCCCCCCACATGTTCCAGAGAAAGGGGTCTTTCTGATGCACTGACACTGGATCCGTCCTCTCAGTCCTGGGATGTGGATTACAGCTGTTCGGGGAGTGGAACTAGAGGGTCAGGCAGAGAAGGGGGAAGAAAATGAATTGTCCACAGGTGCTTGGGAAGCAGTGGTATATGAGATGGTATTACTGCCCAGCACAGCAGCCAGATGGACAGCAGATGACTTCTGGACAAGGAGAGAGGAGACAGGCTTAAGTAAACTTTCAGTTTAAGGACAGTGTTTAGCATGTTCTTTAAAACAGTTTGTGTATCCCAACATGATTTATTATGAAAAAATCCTACATTGTCTGCATTACTATTACATCATTCTCACCTAAGTTTTATACTTTAAAAATATACAAAAACCCCCCACAAAAACAGTCATTTCAAAGTTACAATTTAAGATACTTTACAATTCCCAGTATCCTAGAGTCAGTCCAACATAGTAAAGGCTTATTCCAAATTTGTACACAGATAAAAATGTGATAACGAACACTGGCAAAAATACAGCACAGTGAGCATGGTATTACAGGAATGAGAATTGCTGTCAGTCTGCCCCACTGCCACTGGAAAAAAGGTGTGGCCTGGTTCTAGCATTAGCTCCTCTGCAGGCCTGCACTGCCCCCTAATGGTCGAGAAACTAGCTACAGGCAAAAATGATCTAAAAACATTTTGTCATAGTTCTGAAGAAACTGAGTATTACACTTTGCTAATGCTTTTTACAAAGTCTTCCTCAGCTCTTACCTGAAGATTAGAAAACACATGCAACTTTACAAAATAAAAGCAAGTGAAAACATGAACAACACATGGGCTTTATTTGAAAGGACAGTGCTACAACTTAGGAAGACACAACTAAGTACAATCACTTGGTGCAAGTGCCACAGAATACAGTGGAAATTATCCTTAGATCAGTTGCCTTCTACTAAAGCTTCTAGGATTGACATGCACTGCTCAGACACAATAGACATTAGTAGCATTTTGAAAATAACAGAATATAATGACTTTAAATATAATGACTTTAAATTAAAGGCATGTTAACCTATGTGCTACATGACTCTAGTAATATTTTTAAAATGTTGCATCTTCTTGATTTCCTGAAGCTGAAATAGCTGATTGTGGATTATGTAAGGGCTTCTCTGAACAAACAAACATCAAAACAGAAAGTTAATATAGAGTCCAGTCTTTTATTGCCTATAATTACATTTTGCTGAGATAACAGATTTTGAACTACTGTTTACACATATTGAGTCATATTAAGTGTGTCCTCACTTCTGGAAAACCATTTCCTTATTCTCACTATCAGATTTCCATCCAACCAGCTAGATACAATACAATAACTTTATTTATCCATGAAAAGAAATTCAATTGTCTGGGGTCTCATCTGTTTACGTTAGAATTACTCTAATTGCTGACGGTAAGAAAGAATTTTTGGGGTGTCCAGATAGCTCAACAGGTTAAGTGGGTGACTCGTGTACAGGGGCTGGTCCCTGACGCAGCAACCTGGGTTCGATTCCTGCTCATGGCCCTTTGCTGCCTGTCTTTAGGGATACACCCTGGACCTGGTTATAACCCATGGCCTGTCCTCTGTTGTTGACCTGGCTGTGTCTGACCATTACTGTGTGTTTTTTAACATCACCAGTTTTAACTAGCGGGAGGCCCCGGTGAGAACGGTGAGGAAACGCTACCTAACTTCTGAAGTGGCTGCAAATTTTATTGAGATTTTACAGAGCACTCCTGCCGAAATTTCCGTGATTTTAACGTGGATAATTTTAACAGTAGACTGAAGTCAACCCTGTACTCAGTAGCTCCACTTTTAACTAAAACAATCAAAAGAAAACCTATACCCCTGTGGAGAAAAAATGATAAAATCAATCAATTAAAAAGAGGCCGCGGGAGTGCCGAGAGGAGATGGAGGAAATCCAAATTAACAGTTCACTATGAAATTTTATGTCAACAACTCAAAACCTACAATAAAGCAGTCAAACAGGCAAGAACTTCCCATTTCTCACAACTTATCACAGACCATAAAAACAATCCTCGGTTCCTGTTCTCCACTTTTAATTTTTTAACAGGCACTAATTTTAATAAAGCTTTTAAGACGCCATCTGACACTCTTTGTGAGAACTTTGCAGACCACTTAAGAACCAAAATCAAGGATATCAGATCCAGCCTTTTATTCCAACAAGTTTTACCTGTTAACACACCTGATCTTCTGTCCTTGCCTGAGGAAACACTGGAGAGTTTTGCCCTGGTTGATGCAAGGACACTTGGTTGAGTTTTCTCCCAAGTAAACCCAACAACCTGCCTTTTAGATCCAATTCCCACACCACTCTTAAAATCATTTTATGGATTGTTTGAGGAACAGTTTTTAAACTTAATGAATTGCTCTCTTCAGACAGGTGTCTTCTCCACTGCCTTTAAAACGGCAGTGGTGAAGCCCCTTCTGAAGAAGAGCAATTTAGATCCCAACATTTTTAATAACTACCGACGTGTGTCCAACTTACCATTTTTTAGTAAAATTTTAGAAAAACTGGTTTTTAACCAAGTCAGTGACTTTTTAAACACAATTAACATTTTAGAAAGACATCAGTCTGGTTTTAGGTTGAACCACAGCACAGAGACAACACTTTTAAAGATTTTAAAAGACATCAGGTGGAAATTGGATAATAAAAAACTAACAGTGTTGGTTCTACTGGATCTAAGCACTGCTTTTGATACAATAGATCATCACATTTTACTAAACAGACTTAGACACCTGGTCGGCCTCTCTGGTACCGTTTTTAACTGGTTCAACTCTTATAACACAGACTGATGTTTTTCTGTAAGTATGGATACATGTTCCTCAGGAACCCATGAAATTAGTTGTGGGGTTCCCCAAGGTTCAATTTTAGGTCCCATTCTTTTTAATCTTTACATGCTTCCTCTTGGGGATGTCATCAGGAGACACGGCATCAGTTTTCATAGCTACGCTGATGATACACAGCTGTACATTGCCGTGTCTCCTGAGGACACAGGGCCAATAGATACTCTTTTAAACTGTATTTCAGATATCAAGTCATGGATGGCAGTGAACTTCTTACAGCTCAACCAGGACAAAACTGAGGTTTTAGTTATAGGTAGGTCCTGAAGGCCAGAGAGAGAAACTTTTATCAAAATTACAAGATTTTAAACCAACAAAATTTGTAAAAAATTGGGCGCGATTTTTGACTCTGAGCTGAATTTTATGCCACATATTAAAAATACACCAAAAATACATTTTTACCATCTGAAGAACATAGCCAGAGTCCGCCCGTTTCTCTTTCAGGCCAGCACGGAGGTGCTAATGCATGCTTTTATCTCTTCTTGTTTAGACCAGTGGTTCCCAACCTGTTTGGCTTGGAGCCACCCCTATAAGCTGCACCCCAGCCCCAGCTACCCCCCAGCGCGGCGCCTACCCCCCCACCAAAACCACCCCATAAGTACACTACAAAACATAAGAGGGAAGTTATTGAATTATATTACTGTTAGAAGAAAACTGTATATAATGTACATAGTTGTCACACTCAGTATGTTTTTCCTGTCTCTGTAGGCTCTTATTCAGTAGCTCCTATTCAGCATTTTTCCACTGTGATATTTTGTTTTTCTTGTGACTATCTTCTCCTCAAGGTTGTACACGAAGTGCTGAACTATCTAAAATGTTCTTACTATCTCATGATGACGTGCTGAATTATTTCACGATGACATACATGCATTGACCATGACGCACACACTCCAACGCACACACACTCACTATCATGAGCAACACACACACACACTCATACACGTGCTTGATGTAACTTTATAAATAAAGGGACAAGGAACTGCTCAGCGCGTCTCTGCTACAGCGTTGTCTGAGCAGGGTGCCCTTTGTACAAAGCAGAACCGGTGTTGTCTCTCACTTCTTTGATTCCGATCCACAGGTTGGGAGCGGAGAATCTCCTGACATTTCCCTGGTCCTTCGAGCCGGATGGGAGATCTGGATTCTAGCCACTGAGTGATCGACCTGAAGTCTGTCGACAGCCAGCCTCATAGGAGACTGAGAAAGTCCCAGGACGTGAATTCGTGTCTGGGCCAGGGTTATAACTGATACTCGCCGGCGGAGTTCAGATCCCCATCCGAACAACTGATCGAATTGAGAGTGAGTAGAGAACACATAAAGGCATGCACGCTGAGTCGAGTGACTCAAAAGCCAGGAGTCTGGCAGAGCTTAAGCAAAAGCTAGGGGTCTAGCGAGTGGTTTTAGTATTTTCACCCAGTAAGGACAAATACTAGCGCGCAGAGTCGAGTGACTCAAAAGCCAGGAGTCTGGCAGGGCTTAAGATTTCCGCCTTAGAAATCTAAAAGACGTCTGAGGTGGATCCTCTAAAGCTAGGAGTCTAGCAGCCAGGAGTCTGGCAAATTAGTTAACAAATTGCATGAATGTGATTGTGTGTGAATGAGAGAACTAGTTCTTTGAAAGGATTTAGAAATCCTAACAGTTCTCTAAGGTTTTTATTTTATTCTGAGGAGAAAGACGTACTGGTGATCGAGAGGAAAAGGGTCGGCTACGCCCATAAAACTATCACCGCACCATATTAGGTGGTGTAGAAGCTTGTGATAGTGTCCCCCTCGAGATCTCATGCCAGAGAACTTCTCCCAGAAGTGAATTTTAGTCAATGATATTGATAATATTGTATTGGAGAGACCAATTTAATGAAATTATAGACGTAGATTATTACGAAGAATTTGGTGGACCGCTTGACATAGAGTTTCCAGAATATTTATTAAATTACGAGAGTCCTCAACAACATATTGTAGTCTACAATACTATAACTCCAGAATATATATCTAGATTACACGTACCGTGTACACAGGACGTTTTGGAGGAATGCAAATTTTCAATACAAATCAGAAGACAGGAATTGGGCCTACCTCCATGAAATAATGGGATCGGGAAAAAGTAAACCTGATCTCGTGGGAGATGAAAAATATATGGAAAGAATCTGCGAAGGAGCAGGATGGATAAGTCAGAACAGATGGAAGCCAAAGCATGGTTTTAAGGGAAGGTTAGCGACAGACGAAGTGTTGCAACTACAAGTTGCTCTGAAATGTGAAATGGTGAAAACCACGAACAAAAAGAAAAAAGGAAAAAGAGAAACAGAGTACCAGTTAAGTGACAAATGGTTGGAAATGAGCAAGGTTAGAGATAAAGAAAGAGAGGTGAAACGAAAAGAGAAGGAAAATAAGAAGAAACAGGGACAGAAAAACACGGTAGCATTAGTACAAGAGACAGAAGAGACCACTACAGTGCCACACATCACACCCAGTGCGCCCCCCGCCCCGTCCACATCAACTTCGTCACGAAGCACTGTGTACCCAGAACAAGCCAAACGTGAGGAGGCCACGAGGATGCAACCTCCAAGGAAGGCTAAAGTTAAGACAAGGGATATATACCCGTTTAAGGCTCTAGCTGATACTGTAGAACATTTCAAAACTGGAGATGTAATTGATTCTCCGACAGATTATGATGATCAGTGTGAAGGAGCCAAAAGTGGACTCGTTTTGAGCCAATATCCACTCGTGGAAGTAGCTAACCCACGATTTGGACAGGCTATTGGGAAAGAGGATGATGGAACAGCAGTCACTGACAATAATGCAACAATGCTCGTGTACAGGCCATGGAGTGCACATGATAGAAAAAAAGCAACTTCAGGCGTGCCACACCCAAAAAACGGACAAAACGAATTTGAAACTGCATTTAGGGGGATGATAACAAGCTACCGTTTAAATGGATTTGAGATCCTCCAATGCTTGCAGGATATCTTAACTGTAGATTTGAGCAGAGTAAGAGGTGAATATACAGGAATGAATGCCGCTGGCACAAGACCACTGGCACATGATTCTTGCGACCTTGAGACCGCTGTTACAGACTTGTTAGGGAGGATTCAGCGAGAATGGCCATTGAGGGCTGATTACTCCCTAATCTCCTCCACCAAACAAAAAACTGATGAGGAATGTGCTGAATTCAGACACAGATTAGAAAAGGTTTTCAGAGCACATTCCGGCATTCCATATAATGCAGACGATCAAGGTCCCTATCAACAACAACTAAAGGTAGCATTCATTAGAGGGCTGCAGCCACACCTAAAAAAGTTTGTAGAAAAACATTGGGTACATCAAAATACAGGCTCTGTGCAACAAGCACTAGAATATGCTGAGCATGCACACAAGGTAACCTCAGCATCAAAAGGAGCCTTTGTGCTCGACACAGAAGGAGATAATGGAGGAGTAATCGCCTTTCAGGGCAGACAAAACATGTACCGAAGTAGAGGCCGAGGCAGACGCCGAGGTCGTGGTAGAGGAGGATTTAGACAAGACACATCCAGAAACAGAGACCAAAGAGACGAGGACATAAGAAAAGGTCGATGTTTTCTCTGTCACAAACCAGGACATTTTGCTGATAAGTGCAACCAAGGTCAAGCTGAATGACTAACCGACACTGAGAAACCGCAACAGTCTAACCAGACAAAACAAAACAGTTGCATGACAGGGGAAGTGCAGCAAGAAGTTAGAGGGGGAGCAGAACAGAACACTCCCACACAACCCGATGATTCACAGGAATCTGTGAGGGAGGAAAACATGATATTACACATGGATATTGCGAACTTGGTATCACAACACTCAGACTCAGGCCTACCGCTTAGAACAATCACAATAAGAGGCAAAGAATACAATTGCCTATGTGATACTGGAGCCTGTAGCACAGTGCTCACTTCGCCATATCCAGGTCTAAAAATGTCTAATAAACAAGTATGGGTCAAATCAGCTTCAGGGAACATCAGTCAACTCAGAATGACACATCCTGTCATCATAATAGACAAAGACACGGGAAACCAAATTAAACTATCAATATTAGTGGACCCCTCATGCCCAGTAAATTTATTGGGAAGGGATGCACTGACCGCCTTTAACATTGCTGTGCTTCCTCTAAGTAATGGACAAATGACCACTACAGTGTTAGAATCTAAGAATGTGAACCTTAGACAAGGACAAGGTCCTCTTCATTATTATTGGACACTGGATCTAGATGACCACAAAGCAGCTGAACAAATCTTAGAGAAAACGAGACAGAAGCTGAGAGATACAGCCAAGGGGAAAACTCTAGACTTCATGAGTTCAGACAATCTTCATTGTACACTGAGATACAAAAAGACCCCAGGGACAGACCCTCAATATGATAAACAGGTCCATGCTCTGAAGGGACGCACACTCATGATACAACATTTGTATGTATCTGGAACAGGCCAATCTGCCTGCAGTGTGCTGCTAACACCTGAACAGAAGCATGTTAGCCATTCTGACTGGCCCCATGTGTCACTATCAAAGTATAGGGGACATGAGTGGAAGAATATGTCCATGTTTGTAAAACGTGCCAGTTTGGACCACTATACCAGTCCAGATGAGACTGGATGGTGTAGGGGACTGGAGACTGGCATCCAACGTTATACACTGGGACATTTATTGAAAGCATCACCCCAGACCCACCTGGATGCAACAGAATGACTAGAAAGTACAGGCAATTTCCTGTTATCAGAAGAACATTTGCAGCAATTGTCATCACTGCCCAGTGATTTGTGGTCAAAAGGCCCAACAGATGTTGGACTAATTAGAGATTTCCCGCCTGTAAAAATAGAGTTATCTAAAGGTACGAAGCCTAAAATCAGACAGTATCCACTGAAACCGGATGCAAACTCAGGCATACAACCTGTAATACAGGATATGCTTACAGCAGGGATATTGAGAGAAGAAAAGAATCCTGATTGCCTGACGCCAATATTCCCGGTCAGAAAAGCTAATGGTTCATGGAGAATGGTCCAAGATTTAAGAGCAGTAAATGAGATAGTGACACCTGAGCCAGTACAAGTTGCAAATCCACATACTATTCTGAACCATATTAAACCTGAAGATAAATGGTTCTCTGTGATAGATCTTTCAAATGCATTTTTCTCAGTACCTATTCATGAGGAGTCTCAAGGACTGTTTAGTTTCCAATATGGAGACAAGTACTATACGTACACACGCTTGCCACAAGGGTTTACCAATAGTCCTACACTGTACTCACAAGCGCTGAAGAATTCAGTCCAAAAATGTGAATTATTATCAGAAGGACAGATTTTATTATATGTGGATGACATACTAGTCACTGGACACACAAAGGAGAATTGTCTCCAGAACACCCTAATTGTCTTGAGACATTTACATAAAGAGGGACACAAGGTCTCAAAGAACAAACTGCAGCTGTGTCAAAAGTCAGTTATCTATTTGGGACACATTATATCAGACAAAGGAAAAGCTTTGTTGCCTGACAGAAAGAAAGCAATAATGGAAACTCCAAGGCCAGACACCAAACAGCAAATGATGTCATTTCTAGGACTGTGTAACTTTTGTAGAACTTGGATCCCAAACTACACACACACAGTCCAGCCATTAATGGATTTAATCCATGGGAAACAAATGGCTTTAAAAGACAGGATCATTTGGACACAGAAAGGACATCAAGCCTTTGAGCAACTAAAACGAGTGTTACAGACAGATGTTGTGTTAGCACTGCCAAATTATACGCAGCCTTTCACGCTGTATGTAACAAATAAGAATGGTTTTATGAGTGCAGTACTCACTCAGCAATTTGGGGATAAGCAGAGACCCCTCGCTTTCTATTCTAAGAAACTAGATGCTGTCGCAGCTGGTCTGCCATCCTGCGTGCAAGCATGTGTAGCAGCCAAAGAAGCTATTTTGACTAGCTCAGACATAGTACTATGCCACCCACTTGAAGTCAAGCTAGAACATTGTGTGGCAGAAGTCTTGCTACAAAATTCATTACCTTTTGTGACATCTGCACGTATGATGAGCTTAGTTTCCACACTGCTTTCACAACCACATGTGACATTTACTAGATGTGGCACTGTAAATGTTTCAACTCTGATGGCAACTCCCATAGACGGTACACCACATAGTTGTAGTTCCACTATTGCAGAGGATGTGAAACCACGAACTGACATACTTACTACACCACAGTCACATCAACAACAGGTGTTTGTGGATGGTTCTGCGTCAAAAGATCAGACAGGAAGAAACCGTGTAGGTTATGCTGTAACTACAACCTCTGGAGTATTGGAAGCAAAACCACTCCCTTCCAATTACTCCGCCCAAACAGCTGAATTGCACGCAGTAATACGTGCTTGTGAACTCTTTAAGGGAAAACATGTAGCTATATGGACTGATAGTCAGTATGTATATAGCTCTGTCCACCATTTTGCAAAAATTTGGCGTAATAGAGGTTTACAAACATCAACTGGAAAACCTCTGACACACAGTAACAAAATGATACAGTTACTTGATGCTGTGCAGTTACCTGCATCACTTTCACTGTGCAAATGTGCAGCCCACAAAACTGATGATTCTGATGTGACAAAAGGGAATAATCTTGCGGACCAAGCTGCAAAAACAGCTGCCCTACAATCGTTGCCTAACACCATGTGTTTAACATTAGACCTCATGCTGACATCTGACATTTTGTCAGAAGCACAAAAGACTGCGCCTGCTGCTGAACAAAAACCATGGCACAATAGAGGAGCAATAGATAACAAGGGATTGCTTCACATTGAAGGGAAACCAATATTACCTAAATCCCTACATGCAACAGCAGCTTTAGTGAGTCATGGGAATACCCATGTCTCAACAGGAGGGATGGTAACATTGGTTAACAAAACATACTATACTATAAATTTTGAGACTTCCGCGAAAATTCACATTCAGAAATGTATGACATGCCAGAAGCATAATGCACAGGGAAACTGCAGACCACAAAGGGGACAGTTCCCAACACCACCTCACCCGTTCCATACAATACACATGGATTTTATTGAATTACACGATACAAGAGAGGGAAGATATGCACTAGTAATCATAGATGCATATTCAAAATGGGTCGAGATTTATCCAGCGAAAAAGAATGATGCCACAACAGTAGCTAAATGCTTAGTGAACCATTTCTTTCCAACATATGGCATCCCTAGGGTGATAAGATCAGATAATGGCACACATTTTGTCAATAACATTATAGATCAAGCCTCTCAAGCACTTGGGTTTACGTTAAAAAACCACTGTGCCTATCACCCACAGAGTGCAGGGTTAGTGGAAAGAACGAATGGAACAATAAAACAAAGGCTAAGAAAGACCATGGAAGAGACAGGAAGGCCATGGTCAGATTGTCTATCATTGGTCAAATTATGGATGAGAATTACAATGGGAACAGACGGTCTTACACAGTTTGAGATAGTTTATGGAAGAGCATTTCCTTTACCAGCATTTCAAACTCCATTACATAAGAGTGAGGATGAATGGACACTAGCTGATTGGATGGCAAAGTCACTAAAAAATAGAGAAATAACAGTGTCTAATCAAATTCCAGATGACCCTGTGTCTGTACCTTGCAGGTTGAAACCAGGTGATTGGATCCTGCTGAAAGTCCTCCAGAGAAAGCAGTGGAGCTCACCGAAGTGGGAAGGGCCATACCAAGTCCTTCTAACCACACCTACTGCAGTAAAGATCGCTGAACGGCCCTCCTGGATACACCTGACTCACTGTAAGAAGGTGGAAATAACAACACAGGCTTCGACGGAGTGAGTAGCGGTGGAAGACCAGCTACAAAGGGAGTAAAGCCACAAGGACTCTACTGTCTCAAACTGGTGAAGAAACCAACTGAACCGCGCTCATCATGGCCCCTAGGTGGTTGTTATTGACAGCTGTTCCCTGCATAATAGCAGCTCTACTGCTTCACCTACAGGATAAAAGAACTGAGCGTCCCAGACGATGGACGCACGATGGATCCCACCTGCGACCGTTCACGATGAAACCTGATCATGACCATCCCTGGATGAACAATGCATGGTATAGACACATACATGATCGCGTAAAGGGTCACCAGAACAGTAGTAATTGCTTTGTTTGTTCTTATATGCCAACTACAACGGCTAGCCCTACTATTTATGGTAGACCAATGAACAAAAGTGCTGCTAAGTGTGCAGCGAGCTTTGCAGGTATAGGAATGCAAAGTTCACAAATACAAATAAATGACACAGACCCACATGCCACTGGTTTAAGAAATGGAACATGTGATGAGCTCTTCTGGGTAGATTTTAATGTGACTGCTTCAAATACTACATATCCATTTCTAATACACATGCCACAAGACACAACTGTGTATAATCATACTATGTGTTACTGTCAAGAAAACGGAACGAACCCGTTAGGGAACACGACTAATTGTGATCAAACAGCTCAGAACGGGGAAGGAGCCCCCGTAAGAGTGGCTCAGCCATGGACAAATGGCACCTATTGGGTGCAGGGAATGGCATGGCTATGTGGCAATCAGGCTTATTTCATATTGCCACCCTATTGGTCAGGGACATGCGCCCCCGTTTGGATCTCAGACCATACATTCATTGTGAAGGGAACCTCTACAGACAGTAGAACCAGGCGTAGTGCAACCCAGGTACAACCACATGACCCAATATGGGGTAAAAATGTGCCTGAGGATTTTAAGGTATGGACCACGGGACAAAAGGTCACGCATGCACTCCTACCGTGGATAGGAGTAGGCAAGCATGCTCTACAGATTGAAACAATTGATTACAGACTCGGACTTTTCATCAATGCCTCTTGTGAAATAGAAGACCAACAGAATAATCAGATAGACATGATGCGCACTATGTTAATGGAACATCAGATTGCCCTTGACATGATGCTGGCCTCACAAGGAGGACTTTGTGTTTTGTTCAATCACACTTGTTGTACCTACATTCCAGATAATGTACATTCTGAAAATATGACCAGAGCCCTTGAAACTCTGAAACAGCTACAGATTGTGATGACTAATGATTATGTAAATGAAAATGATTGGTTCTCAAAACTTTTCTCAGGAACTTGGTTTGAACTACTGAAAAAGTTCCTATTTACTGTTGGTGTTTTATTGTTGATGCTCTGTATGTTTACTTCATGTATTTTACCCTGTCTTTGTGCTATGATTACCCGTATGATGAATTACAGAATTGGTGCTTTGTATTTAGCTTTGAATCAATATGATCTTGACCAGAAGGATCTAATCAATGATGATGTCTAAGCTTTTTGAGTTTTCATGATTTTCATTTTATGTTTATGCTTAGCCTAACTACGGTATACTCCTCTTTGTAAGAAGGTTTCAATCAGAAGCTAGATCTAAATAATGAAGTCACAATGGAAAATGTAAAACAAGACATTGAAGATGGATAATTATTAGATCAGAGTATGACAAACAGGAGGGAATGTTAGAAGAAAACTGTATATAATGTACATAGTTGTCACACTCAGTATGTTTTTCCTGTCTCTGTAGGCTCTTATTCAGTAGCTCCTATTCAGCATTTTTCCACTGTGATATTTTGTTTTTCTTGTGACTATCTTCTCCTCAAGGTTGTACACGAAGTGCTGAACTATCTAAAATGTTCTTACTATCTCATGATGACGTGCTGAATTATTTCACGATGACATACATGCATTGACCATGACGCACACACTCCAACGCACACACACTCACTATCATGAGCAACACACACACACACTCATACACGTGCTTGATGTAACTTTATAAATATAGGGACAAGGAACTGCTCAGCGCGTCTCTGCTACAGCGTTGTCTGAGCAGGGTGCCCTTTGTACAAAGCAGAACCGGTGTTGTCTCTCACTTCTTTGATTCCGATCCACAGGTTGGGAGCGGAGAATCTCCTGACAATTACTAATAGAAAATTCCCTAAAATCATTTTTAAAATTGTATTTTATATCAAACTAAGAGTTGTACTATGATGAGGAGGAGAGAGTTGCAGTAAATTTGGTGATGCTAAAATGCATAAGAGTTAAGTTATTAATCTTTTGTTTGTTTGTTTTTACTAAAAAAAAATCCTTAAAATTATGAAAAAAAAAATTAATATCAAACCAAGAGTTGTAGTATGACCAGCAGGAATCAGCTGCTGGCTGCAATAAATTTGTTGAATATTTGTGTCTCTTAGCTGTTTGCAGCGGTTTTGCATTTTGCAGACGGTCCCTGTTCACTCGTCGCACAGCCGGCTGCTCAGAGACACCAGTGTTATTTCTGCAGCTTGAAAGACAGCTACTTTTGATTAAACTGGGCAGGTATAACTCTACAATTATTGCAAAACTCATCCGCACGCGTGCTGATGAGGACCAGAGGGCAGGAACACATTATACCAGTCTTAAAGTTGCTGCATTGGCTCCCTGTTCATTTCAGGATCGATTTTAAGGTCTTTTTATTAGTTTTTAAATGTCTTAAAGGCCTTGCACCTTCTTATTTGTCTGATCTTCTTTTAACATACTGACCCTCGCGGATCCTGAGGTCCTCTGGCAGCGGTCTTTTAATTATACCACAGGCCAGGACAAACCCCAACGGCGGGGCGGCATTTAGCCACTATGGCCCCTGCCTGTGGAACAGCCTGCCGGAGAACCTCAGGACTGCAGAGACTGTGGATATTTTTAAAAGAAGGTTAAAGACTCACCTTTTAATCAGGCTTTTAACTAACCTTTTAAATCCTTATGTTTTTATCATTCTCTATTTATTATCTTATGCATTTTTTAATCTTTTAACTTTTCATCTTTTTACTTATTTCACAGGTCTTTTATTCTATCTTATAGTTTAAAATTTTTAGTTTTTTTAACTCCAGTGTTTCCTCAGGGGGGTCCTCCACACTGGGGGCTGTATCTGGTCTGCTGATAGGGGGTGCTGTCCATGGGTCCCTTCGGCCCGGCTGGTTGGGGGGCTCCCCACGTCGGTGTGGGGGTCCCCCTGTCTTTCAGCGGTCATGGCCTGCGACTCCTCCCAGGGTGGATGGCCCCAAGGGATGCATTTCCACGATCGTCAGTGCCATGCCATGTCTCCTACAGTCAGTGGTGAGAGTATGTGTACATGTCCGTCTGTGTATGTATGGGTCTGCATGTGTGTGTGTGTGCGTGCGTATGTGTGTGTGCTTCTGCAGTTGTGTGCATATATTTATATATGGAGGGAGGGAGGGATGGGTTTTCTTGTTTTTAATGTTGTAAAGCACTTTGCGTTGCATCTTTAACTGTATGAAAAGTGCTCTATAAATAAAGTTTGATTTGATACAGCCAACCCGGTCTTCTGTCCAGAGTCACCAGAGAAGAAAGAGAGTAAGAGATATTAGTTCGATTTATTACAGTGTGTTTTATATAAGATGTGGTTAGAGTAATATTGCTCGTCGCAATGCTATTATTTTTCTTTTACATTAGTAAATGTATTGATTGAGTGGTATTGATTTCCTATACTGATTGTGTTCACAATTGCTGGATGTCAGGAAGACAGTCCTTGCTCCAGATGAAGTTATGGATGGATAGTTTAGCCTCCATCCTTCTGCAGCCAGGAGCCAACCTGTGTGCTGCCCTACGGGCCAGGCTTGAGGCGGATGTGAAGAACACAGCTTCACATCACAGACGTCTTCAGAGTGGACAACCGTCAGATGGAATAACGTTAAATAAATATGACCTAGCGGCAGCAAAGAGACATTTTAAGCCTGAGCTGATGCCTAAGCTACTGGCCATTGGAGTGACGGACCAACTTGCCCCTTTTTTAATTGATTTGTTTTGAAACATTTCATACATATATATATATACACACCTGGACAAAATTGTTGGTACCCCTCGGTTAATGAAAGGAAAACCCACAATGGTCACAGAAATAATCTGAATCTGACAAAAGTAATAATGAATAAAAATTCTATGAAAATTAGCCAATGAAAATCAGGCATTGATTTTGAACCGTGGTTCAAAAGAATTATTTTTAAAAATAAACTCATGAAACAGGCCACAGCCCATGGACAATTTTGTCCACGTGTGTATATATATATATATATATATATATGTATGTATATATATATATATATATATATATATATATATATATATATATATATATATATATATATATATATATGTATGTATGTATGTATATATATATATATATATATACATATATATGTATATATATATATATATATATATAGTTGAACTTCCATTTTATTTAATTTTTTGAAAAATTTATTTTCATTTTTTTAAAGCATAGTTTGAGTATCTTGTTTTAAGTTTAAGAGCTATTGCAGCTACACTGTTTAATTAAACTCTTGTTTTTCAACATATCTTTGCAAATATTTTTGCCCTCCCAATAAATGAATGTCATTGATTGTAGGATAGCCCATTGGTTAACAATAGCAAGTGTGTAGGTTAACTAATTATTTATTAAAATATTATTATTAATAACAATTATTACTATTATTATTATTATTATTGTTTGTGACTTGGGTGGGGGGTGGGGGGTGGGGGGTTCATGGCCCCAGGGGCTGACCAATAGCAACAGATCTTTCAACCAATCATGACACAGTTTTTTTTCTGTTGCCATGTCTTGTTTCATCCAATTGGTGTCCTGAGTAATGCTAGACAGGCAGGCCAGATGCTAATTAGTTTTCACACCTCTGCCGTGCCCTAGGTGTGAAGTCTCACTCTGCCCCTTGCCCCACACACCCACCCTCCTACCCCACAAACAGGGTCTGTTTACAGCAATTTACAGCACCCCCACACTTGGAGTTCACAGCCTGTGAACTGCTAATAATTGCCGGGAACTTGTTAGGTTTTCGGCAATTCACAGGGCCGATAATCTGGCTTTTCATGCAGTGTCGGTGTATCATGCCACATTTACAAACAATAAACCAATGTGTTATTTGGAGCAGCAGAATTAGAGTGAGTGCTCAAGTATTCAGGTTTAACAATTTCCAAAAATTTTCACAATATTCTTTGTGAAAGCATTCCAACGTTCAGTTATTCATGTAGTGAAGGCTGTCAACCATTCCTTTGTCAGTTCAGCAGCGGTCATACTATCAATTAGCGCTGCTAACTTTTAGTTGTCCTTGGTTAATTCCAGCCTTTCCGAATTGTGTTTACCCTGTTCTATGTTTAGTTATAGTTACTGAGCTCTTGCTTCCCTGTCTAGGTGCTACTTTACGTGGGTTAGCTGTTTATGCTTCGTTGCTGCATTTACTTTGGTTGTTAGTATTCCGCCTATCCTCTAGAGGGCCCTACGTCCCAAGTTATGCTTATTGTTACAGCTTCTTGTTCCGTGAGCATTTCCTGTTGTAGTCTTTTTCCTAGATTTGTAGTCCTGTCCATTTATTCTCGCTTTATAAATAAAATTGTATATATTTTGCCTTTGTCTGGTGTCGTGTCTCTTGCCTGCACTTGAGCCTCCGTATTGGGTTTGTAATAGTTTGGGTGCGCGATTTTATTCACCGCACGGTATACAAGGGCGTATTTGATATATATATATATATATATATATATATATATTTTTTTTTTTTATATATATATATATATATACATATATATATATATATATATATATATATATATATATACATATATATATATATATATACATATATATATATATATATATATATATATATATATATATATATATACATATATATATATATATATACATATATATATATATATATATATATATATATATATATATATATATATATATATATATATATATATATATATACCACCCAGGCGATCGCCTTCATGGAGGCTAGAGAACAGCTGCATAGAACTATAGAACTGCAGCAGCCAGGAATCCACCAAGACTCCTGGCAACTGCACAGGACTGGCAGCTGTCTGTTGACCCGGAGAAACAGTTTAAGTTCCCCCAGCACATTGTTGCAACCACCCTGAGGCCAGACATTTCTCCTGGTTTCAGAGGAGACAAAGAACATCATCCTAATCCCATCAGAAATTAAATCCCAAACAGAGTTGAAGAGGTTTAGTGTTAAAGTTAAATACTGGCTCAAGCAGCAGCAGAAGTGTGAACATTAATTTTTTACAAGCCATTGTCAACATAACAGTGCTTTATTAATGTTCAATGTTAAATGCAACTCAGTTTGCTTTTATCAGTAATTGACAACTGCAACTGTGTTTATTTATTTATTGTATCATTCACTGTATTTGTGTCATTGCATTTTTTAATTGTATTTAGTATATTTCATTGTATTTTAAACGCCTGACCAGGGACAAAGACTGCAAATTAGCTGAAGCTAGATGTCTTATATGCATCGCATTTTCCCTTTTCTGTGGCAATGTTGTGTGTATCGTCCCTGCCAAATAAACATTAAAATAAAAATAAATAAAAATAATGGAGCTGACAGTACCATGGGAGGACCGGTTGGATGAAGCCCACGAGAGAAAGAGGACCGAATATGAAGAGCTGGTCATCGACTGCCACAAGCAGGGCGAGAAGGCTAAGTGTATGCCCATCGAGGTTGGCTGCAGAGGATTTGCGGGGCAATCACTCTACAAAACCTTGAGTGCACTGGGCATCACCGGAGTGGAGAGGAGAAGAGCCATCAGGAACATCACGGAGGAAGCAGAGAAAGCCTCGAGATGGCTCTGGAATAGGAGAGGAGATCCATAGGGGGGTAGCAACTTCCAGCTGAACGCAAGCCGGGTCTGATCAACCATGGCTGGGTTGCCTGGGTGAGGGTGTCTGATGTTGAAAGACCTGAAACACCAGAAGACCCCAGGCTACATCACTTATGATGTGCTCAGAAGCATCCAAGAGATGTATTCTATCAATGTGCATTCAGCTGACAAAGAGTTATTATACATGCTTGCGGTAAATATTTTTTCTCACAAAAAAGAAATGAAAAAAGAATAAACACTCTCACCCTTGTTCCTACAAGTACAAAAAGGCAACAAAAAAAGTCACGTTTGTGAACAAAGACGGAGGACTACATGATATCACTGCTTAACGTTACCAATTCAGAGCATTGTGCTAAAACTCATTAAAAATATCCTACAAATAGAATATATTCTTATCACAATTTTGGGACTGTGCACCCGTCTTTTCTTCTGAATTCCATCCCGACTGGAGAAACTGTTTAATTTGGCTTCCATGGCAGTCATTCTCTCCTGCAACCTCTGCTTCCTCACCTCTGACACCACTCAAGCTCTTACTTAAGCTTCTGTTCCAGCTGTGCTCTTTGGCCAGGCAACCCGCTGATAACGCTCAACGATTTCTTCTCAGTGTCTGTCACAGGACTTACTGGAACCAATCAGCTATGTTCAGGCTGTGCCAGCCGAGGAGTTTGTGGTGAGTTAAACTGGAGATACCTGGCAGCCATTGTAGAAACTTGCGCAACAAAGACGACTTGTTTGACCGTTCGTGTATCGCGCGGTTCTCGCGACACTACGCATGTGATTGGATGAGCACTCTGACGTCAGTGATGCAGCATATCTGAAAGTAACATGTCGAATTCTCAAGGTCAACAGACTTTCTCTACACCTGCAAGATGAATTTCTTCGATCAAAAGAAGAAAAGGCCTCACCCCTTACAGTGGTGCCGTTGTCTCCATTCCAGCATATTATCTTGGATGAGCTTGATGGACACTACCAGTCAAAAATTTGGATACACCTTCTCATTCAATGGTTTTTATTTAAATATTTTCTGCATTGTAGATTAATACAGCAGACATCAAACCATAAAAGAATACATATGGAATTCTGTTGTAAAGAAAAAAGTGTTAATATTCAGTATTAATCTACAGTGTAGAAATAATACAAATAAATTAGAAAAATATTGAATGAGAAGGTGTGCAAATTTTTGACGGGTAGTGTGCATGCAATGTTGACAATGTATCATCAGATGTCCCCTGAAAACTGTCTAACTACAGTTGATCATTTCCCCATTTCATGCAAACTTGTAACATATTTGAATGACAGATCTAGAGCAGGAAGGTCAGCATATGTATGTTCTAGGTGGTGTGTTTTTAGGAACCCATCCTTGACCTTCCGACAGAACCACACACCAGCCATTATGAAGCAGTTCATAGCTATTAATTTCATGTCAAAGACTAATATATTTAGACATGTAATTGCAGGAACTTCCTGGTTTCATCCAGAGACAGACATTTTTATGGAAAGTCAGTAGAAGTTTGGAATTTGAAGGGAACAGACACCGCATATCCATCATCATTTCTCCCTGTTGAGGGCATTTGCTGGAAGATGTGTGGTAAACACATCCACTGTACAGTTAAGCAATATAAGAGAAAAGGTGACTGTAGTCATGCTGCTCTGCATGGTGTGTGAAATTTAAGATATTGACAGTGTTGAAAAGCGACTGTAATGCACTTTGATTTTACTTTTATAAAAGCTGTATGAACCCTGATTAAAATAAAATGTAAACTGTATAGTTTTGTTTGTGTGTCCTTATTCTCTTAAAAAAACCAATGCAAGTGTGAAAAGTGAATAGAATTAAATTTGAAACTGCTGACTAAGGATAATCGTAAATATAGCATGATTATTATTCATGTCGATGGTAATGACACCTGGTTACGCCAGTCGGAAGTCACTAAAGTCAGTGTGGCATCGGTGTGTAACTTTGCCAAAAACCATGGCAGACTCAGAAGTTTTCTCTGGACCCCTGCCTGATCTGACCAGTGACGATATGTTTAATCGCATGTCGTCGTTTCACCACTGCCTGTCGAGGTGGTGTCCAGCATATGACTTGGGCTTTATAGTAGTCCGGGAGCCCAGACCTACCATGCCCCCACCACACACACACACACACACACACACACAACAAAATGCCCCTTGATATTTTTTTAACCTTTATGATGTCCTACATTAGACTTTGAGTGATGACAGTAAAATAACTCATTCCTACTCTATTTTTTTACGCTATTTTTACTTTATCTGGAAATGCGATTTTTTTTCCACTAATTTTTTGGTTCTTTTTTACTGAAAATTGACATAGCTATTGTAGCCATTTCACTCATGGCAATCCCAACATATTATATATCATATAAAAGCCTGGAATCTCTAGTTTACAAATATCATGATATTGTTCTTGTATTTTCGTGACAATAGAAATGACATATGATACAATGAAAGCGTGTCTCAGGGTTAACTTTTTCTCGAAAATTATTAATATTAGCAACTAAAATGTTATATATATATTTATGTCAACTGTTTATTGACATATAGTATATTTCTGATAGAATGTATTCTATATTGCATATCTGCACTATAATGTCATGCATTGCAATGTTTGGTTGCTTACAAGCATTGACTTACTGTATTATCTTTGGATTCATTTTTGTTCACTTTTCATTCCGTTTGTTCTTGTTACTTTAAGCGACGTTCTGGCTCAGTTAAGGATGTTTCAGAGACTTTTCAGTAAAAGATGAGCGTCCATCATGGATGAAACCAGCAGATTTCACAAATTTTTAGATTTTACCCCAGGAGTGGCAGATACAATATATATAGCAACATAAAAAAAAAATCTTTGTTTCAGCATTAACATATTTTGACCTTATCAAATTTTTTTGGTAAGTTATATTTCAATTTTACATTTCAAACTCTGTTTCGAATCCAAATTTGAATTTATTGTTCATTAGTTAAGTATTAACAACACTTAATGTAGTATTTACACATGTAACAATAATATATGTAGTATCTGACCTGAGACGTGTTACTTATTAGAATGGAATGTGTTCTGTATGTTCTTGGTTGTTTGGAGTAACTCAATGCTGTGTTTGGAAAGGGGTCCCCATGTCAGGGAAGTTGATTGATGGGCTCTTTGTTTTTACCTTTGGCTTCTAACAGAAACCATATGTTATGAATTCATACGTGACCAAACCTATATAAGTGAGTACATACTGTTATTCTGAGGTTCATATTGGCTCTGAATTCTCGATCGGGCAGACTATGGTGCTTGATCAAATGCTGTGCTCCTTGCAATAAAGTTATTATTATTATTAAGCAAGTCGGTGTCAATGGATGTTTTCTACAACATCTCACACCCTCAGTGTCTAAAATCACACAAACCGTAACAGAAAGCCTGCAAAAGGCTTGATACACGTGAATAAAATAAAAATTCAATACCTGCAATGAGAGAGCTTATGAAACAAAATGAAAATGCTCAAGAGTTGAAATCACAGTTGCAGACTCTTACTCGGCTCCTCGACATTGCTGTTAACCTGCATCAAACATTAATTCAACTGTTGCCTGAGGATGAAAAGGTTAAACAGAATGATTGGTTCTCAAGTATTGAAAATTACAGCTGTACATTCAAGAATGATGTGATTCAGTGGTTGAATAAAAAAAAGAACATGTTCCCAGTCCCGTTGAAAATGATTTGGTTGCAGCAACAAAGGATGTGTGTCAATTTCAAATGGATGATGCCTCACAGGCAGCAGCACAGGACACAGGCCCTATCACACTTCATGAAAGCGCACAGGATGATGTGAAACCAAGTGATAGCATATCAAATATGCAAGGCAGACAATCTGCACAAAGTACTGCAAGTGGAAAAGGCTCTGGAAGTGGTAAATGGTCTTCTGTATCAGGCACCTCCTCTGCTCACATTAAGGCCAAAGCTGCATTGATGGCACGGCAAAAA
This sequence comes from Amphiprion ocellaris, assembly GCF_022539595.1. Lineage (NCBI taxonomy): Eukaryota > Metazoa > Chordata > Actinopteri > Pomacentridae > Amphiprion > Amphiprion ocellaris. Next base: position 29,718,134 of record NC_072766.1, on the reverse strand, counting down.
CTTCTACAGGAGAGGCATGCACTGGAGGAGGAAGAGCAGAAAATATGGAAATGTAAGGAAAGGCTCAAATTGGATGAAGAAATTGCTGCACACTTGGCTGAAATGAATGTGCTAAGGGCTGCTAGCACATCTGGTTCTAAAACCACTGTAACATGCCGGTCCAATGAAATGAATTCTTACCTTAAAAATGAACAAGGAAAAAAAAAGTTTGATATAGACGCCGCTCCTTTCATTTCACAGACGCTGAAAACATTTGAACAAGTGAAAATCACAGTCAGCGATCAGGTGACAAGGCCTAAAGCAGATAAGCTGACCCACGCTGCTCACTTTCAGCCTCCTGCTTTAAAGCGTCACCTACTTGAGCCTAATCTTCAGTCCAGTGCTCATGATGATTGGAGGCAACATGGAACCAATTTCAACACTGAAGGTTCAGTAGACAATGGGGAGCAAAACAATGTTTTTGACATAATGAAAAGGCAGAATGAAATAACAGCACTGCTCATACAACAGCAGCAACATTCATCCTTGCCCAAAAGAGATATTCAGGTCTTTGATGGTGATCCATTGCAATTTCATACATTTATGAGAGCCTTTAAAAATGGTGTTGAAAGCAAGTCTGACAGTTATAGTGATTGTCTGTACTTCCTTGAGCAATTAACCAGAGGTCATCCAAGGGATCTTGTAAGAAGCTGCCAACATATGGACCCAGCCAGCGGCTATGCTCAGGCTAAAATCCTACTACAGGAACATTTTGGAGATGAACAAAGAATTGCAGCTGCGTATATGGATAAAGCATTGTCATGGGCCCTGATTAAATCAGAGGATGTTAAGGCACTCCAAGACTACAGCTTATTTCTTAGAGGCTGTTCAAATGTAATGAACGAAGTGCAGTACATGTATGAAATGGATATGCCTGCTAATATGCTGACAATAGTAAAGAAGCTGCCTTACAAGCTAAGAGATCGATGGAGGACCACTGCTTGTGAAATACAATAGAGGCATAACCAAAGGGCTACATTCAATGATATTGTTCATTTCATTGAAAGGCAAGCAAGGATTCTAACAGACCCAGTATTCGGGGACATTCAAGATGCATCACCAGCTTTAAAAGGAGGCACGAATCGAACCAGCTTGAAACCTAGATCTAGGCCAAAAGGAAGTAGTTTTGCCACAACTGTGACTACTGCAGAGAACGATAGTGCTGCAACGAAGGGAAGGAGACCAGACACGATGTCATCAGTCAAGAAAGTATGTCCGTTTTGTGAGGATGGACACACTTTGGAGTTTTGCCCTTGAATGGAAAAAAGGGCTCATACCGAGATGATCACCTTCTTGTGGGAAAAGGGAGTGTGCTTTGGCTGTTTGTGTACAGGACACATCAGTAAGGACTGTAAAAAGTGTCTCTCATGCAAAGTGTGCAGTTTAAAACACCCCACAATACTTCACAATCACTCTAAGGAAAAGTATCCAGTGGGTTTACTGGGGCTGGTGGCTGCGACTGCAAGCTTCCTATAGTTCCAGTACAAATTAAATCCAAGAAAAGTAACCAAGCAGTTGTTACTTATGCTTTCTTGGATCAGGGTAGCATAACTGTTTTCTGCACAGTTAACCTCATGAACAAGCTCAACCTCTCAGGGAAAAGGACACAGATTCTTTTACGGACAATGGGTCAAGAGAAGGCCGTTAATAGCTATGTGATTGCAGGACTAGAGGTGGCTGGCTTAGACGGGGAGACGTACCGTGATCTGCCCTATTGGACTCCTACACCCAGGAGTGTATGCCAGTGCATAAAGGAAATATTCCATGTCAAAAGGATCTTCAGAGGTGGCCTCACTTGCGAGATGTTCACTTACCTGAGATTGACTCCAAAGTTGAGCTGTTAATTGGAACAAATGTACCAAAGGCACTGGAACCACTGCAAGTCATCCGTAGTGTGGGCGATGGACCCTATGCCATTAAGACTGTTCTGGGTTGGACTGTTAATGGACCACTGAGGGGAGACCATGGTGATGGAATGAGCGTTGCGACCGTTGACAGAATCTCAGTCCTGAATTTGGAGGAGCTTTGGCACCAGCAGTTCAGAACAGATTTCCCAGAATGTCGCTAGGATGAACAACCTGGTCAGTCGAGAGAAGATCAAAGGTTCATGAAGCTGGTCCAGGATTCAGCCAAACTTATAGATGGCCATTACCAGGTTGCACTGCCTGCCTCTGAGGGAAAATTGTGTGAACATGCCAAAACACAAGAAGGTGGCAGAGCAACGTGCCCTGAACCTGAAGAGGAGGTTCAAAAGGGACTCATCATTTTGACAACAGTACATAGATTTTATGAATGACATGGTCGCCAAGGGAAATGCAGAACAAGTACCTTCAGGTCAGCTGGCACATAGTGATGAGAGACTGTGGTATATCCCACACCATGGTGTTTATCACCCTCAGAAGGGGAAAATTCGTGTGGTTTTTGATTGTGCAGCCACTTTCCAGTCAACTTTTCTCAATTCTCAACTGCTACAAGGGCCAGATCTCACTAGCTCACTAATTGGTGTCCTGGCCAGATTCAGGAAGGAACCGGTGGTCAGCATGGTGGACATAGAGTCTATGTTTCATCAAGTAAGGGTACCAAGGGAAGATGCTGACCTGTTGAGGTTTCTTTGGTGACCCAACGGTGACTTCACCCAAGACTTGGTGGACTTCAGAATGTTGGTACATGTTTTTGGTGCGACTTCTTCACCAAGTTGTGCTAACTTCTCAGGGACTGTGTAGACCAGCTCTGTCAGGTGGTCTGCTACATCTTTGACCTAAGCCTGAGACTGGAGAGAGTTCCTGCCATGTGGAAGACTTCTTGTGTGGTCCCGGTCCCAAAGACCTCGTGCCCCAAGGAGCCCAACCACTACAGACCCATGGCCTTAACTTCTCACCTGATGAAAGCACTGGAGAGGATTGTCCTGAACCATCTTCGCCCCCTGGTGAGTCCAAACATGGATCCCCTGCAGTTTGTGTACCAGCCAGGGATTGGGACGGATGACGCCGTCCTCTATCTGCTGCAGAGGTCCCTGTCTCACCTGGAGGACACTAGAAACACCGTGAGGATGACGTTCTTCGACTTCTCCAGTGCCTTCAATACAATCCAACCCTCACTGCTGAGGGTGAAGATGGAGAGAGTGGGGGTCAGTGACCAGCTGGCTGCATGGACCATGGACTACCTCACAGACAGACCGCGGTATGTGAGGCTACAGGACTGTGTGTCTGATGTGGTGGTCTGCAGCACAGGAGCCCTCCCAGGGTACAGTACTCTCACCTTTCCTCTTCAGCCTCTATACATCGGACTTCCGCTACTCCACAGACAGTTGTCATCTCCAGAAGTTCTCCGATGACACTGCCATCATAGGATGCGTGTCAGAGGGGAACGACTGTGAGTACAGGAAGGTCATCATGGACTTTGTCTACTGGTGTGAGCAGAACCACCTCCAAATGAACGCCAGCAAGACAAAGGAGATGGTGATCGATTTCCACAGGAAACCCTCATACACTCCACCGCTGAACATCCAGGGACTTGATATTGAGAGAGTGAGGACCTACAAGTACCTGGGTGTTCACCTAAATAACAAACTGGACTGGACAGATAACACTGACTCTCTGTATAAGAAGGGTCAGTGTCGTCTATACCTGCTTAGGAGACTCACATCATTTGGTGTGAGCAGGCCACTGCTGAAGACCTTTTATAACAGTGTGGTGGCAACCATGGTCTTCTATGCAGTGGTGTGCTGGGGAGGGGGATGCTCTGAGCGTGATAAGAACAGACTAAACAGACTGATTAAAAGAGCCAGCTCAGTCTGTGGCTGCCCCCTGGACTCCATGGAGGTGGTGGGAGAGAGGAGGGCTCTGGCCAAACTGTCTTCCATCATCAGAAACACCTCCCACCCTCTGCATCAGACTGTGAACTCCTTAAGAAGCGCCTTCAGCAACAGACTGGTACACCCTAGGTGTAAGAAGGAACGCTTCTGCAGGTCGTTTATTCCAGCATCTGTTAGATTGTACAATGCCGCACATAAACTCCACTGTGTACTGTCTACTGCTGCACTTTTCTCTTCCCCCATTTTAGACACGCATCCTCCTACTTATGTGCAGTAACTCTACTTATGTGCAGTAACTGATATCTCATCCGCTTGTATATAATCTTCTACATATTTATAAGAAGAAAAAAATCATCTGTATATAATGTTTTTTTTCTGCAATTTTTGCACTGTGTTTCTTTTTCTTATCTATTCCTGTACTGCCTTTATACTTTTTCTTTGGAGCTGCTGTAATGATGAACTTTCCCCACTGTGGGATCCATAAAGTTTATCATTATCCTTATCCTTATCCTTAACTTTGCACTGAGGAAATGTGCTGAGGACAATGAAGAACAGTTCTGTCGAGAGACCACTGACAAATTTCTGCACTGCTTCTATATGGACGACTGTCTGGTATCGACAGCCAGTGAGGAAGAGGCGGTGGTGTTTTACCATGACCTGGTCTCCATATGTGCCATGGGAGGCTTTAAGCTAACAAAATGGAAGAGCAACAGGCGTGCAGTGATGGTAGAAATTCCAGAAGACCAAAGGGCAGAGGGCATAAAGGATTTGGATCTGGACCATGACCTACTACCTGTAGAGAGAGTGCTTGGGGTGCAATGGTGTATTCAGTCAGATGCTTTCAAGTTTAAGATCATGCTGCAAGACAGGCCTTTGACGAGAAGGGGGATCCTCTCTGTTATCAGTTCAATATTCCCTAGGAATCCTGAGTCCTGTTGTCCTCACTGCTAAGATCATCTTGCAGGATCTGTTCAGGCAGCAACTCGCCTGGGATGACCCTATACCATCACCAGCTGCATAAGAATGGACAAACTGGTTAAAGGAGCTCCATCAGCTGGAGCATTTCCAGTTTGCTCGGTGTCTGAAGCCCCCAGATTTCGGAGAAGTGCAGTTACACCACTTTACAGATGCAAGTGAAGATGGTTATGGTGCAGTGACCGACTTACTTCTGCAGAATGCACATTCACAGGTGCATAGCAGCTTTGTCATGGGAAAGTCCACGGTGTCTCCTTTAAAGTCGGCCTCGATACCTCGCATGGAGCTTACAGCTCCTACCATGGCAAGTTGCTTGGATACCTTTTGGAAAAGGGAGTTGCATATGCATAACAGAGTCAATATTTTGGACAGATAGTACCTCTGTACTAAAGTACATTAAGAACGGGACTTCAAGGTTCCGTACCTTTGTTGCCAACAGGGTCTCAGCAATACTCAAAGTATTGCGGCCATCTCAGTGGAGGTATGTAAACACCCTAAGTAATCCTGCAGATGTGGCCTCCAGGGGGGTGAAGGTGGATGTGTTTCTGAGGAATGAGACCTGGTTGGTAGGACCCGCGTATCTCCTGCATCCTGAACAGGACTGGCCTGTGAGTCTAGATTGTTTGGGCAAACTTCTGCCAAATGATCCAGAAGTCAAGGTCAGTGTTGCAGTGAATGTGGTGCAGACCTCAGAGGATGTGGATGCAACCACTCGGCTGATCCATCGTTTTTCCTCTTGGACCCGTTTGAGATGCGCTGTGGCTTGGGTTATTAGGCTAAAGAATTTGCTGCGGTGTCTGAGCCAGAGGAGGAAATGATTTGACGGAGCCTCCACCCAGTCTGACTTACGGGAACAACAAAGACCTTCCTCAGAGCAGGAAAATGGAGTGGTCAAAGACCTGGCATTGAGAGGTTTGCTCACAGTAGATGAGTTGCTGGATGCTGAAAAGGAAATCATCCGATTTTGCCATAGGAACAGGTTTCCTGATGAGCTCTCCAGTCTACAGAGTGACAGAAGTGTGAAAAGGAGTAGTTGCATCTTCAAGCTTTCTCCCGTGCTGGAGGATCGTATCCTGAGGGTTGGTGGACGATTAAGTAGGGCTGTTCTACCTGAAGATGCTAAACATCCTGCTATCTTGACCAAAGAGCTCCACATCTCAGACATTCTAAGAGAATGTCTGAGGCACATACATCAACAAGTGGGTCATGGAGGACACAACTGCATGTTGTCCAAACTGCATCAAAGGTACTGGATTCCAGGGGCTGCCACCAGCCATAAGGAAGACTTTATCTAAGTGTGTTGTCTGCCATAGGCTGCAGGTGGCTCCAGGGTGCCAGCTGATGGCAGATCTTCCTGTTCACAGGGTCTGTCCAGATGAAGCTCCATTTACCAGAGTCGGTGTTGACTGCTTTGGACTTTTCGAAGCCAAGAGCCGGAGGAGCATGGTAAAAAGGTATGGAGTCATATTTACCTGTTTGGCAATACGAGCTATCCATATTGAAGTGGCTCCTTCTCTGGATACAGATTCTTTTATCAATGCACTACGATGATTCATGGCAAGGCGTGGCCAAGTGCGGGAAATTCGGTTGGATAATGGAACAAACTTTATTGGAGGAGAATGTGAGCTAAGAGAGGCCATCAGAGGTTGGAATCAAGTTCAGATAAATGGTGTTCTTCTTTAGAAGGAGATAAAGTGGGTTTCCAACCCTCCAGCTGGATCGCACCATGGCCTGGGAAAAGTTGATCAGATCTGTGCAGAAAGTCTTGAACGTCATCCTTAAAGTGCAAAATCGTAATGCGGAGGGACTGCACACTGTCCTCTGTGAGGTGGAAGTTAGCATTAATGGTCGTCCAATCACCAAGGCTTCAACCAACCCTAATGATCTGGAAGCCTTGACACCTAATCATCTCTTGCTGTTGAAACCTCCCCTTCCCCACCAACAGGGGGATTTCAAAGGAATGACATCTATGCTCATCGACGCTGGAAGCAAGTCCAGTATATGTCCAATCTGTTCTGGAAGCGATGGACCAAGGAATATTTACCACAGTTGCAGGAACAGCAGAAGTGGACTGGCATCAAGCGCAACGTCGTGGTAGGGGAAATCGTGCTTATTGTGGATGAGACAGCCCCCCAGAACTCATGGGTCATGGGAAAGGTCATCCAAACCTTCCCAGACAGAAGAGGATTCATGCGGCGGTTGCTGATCAAGACCAAGACCAGCTCCTTGGAAAGGCCCATAACCAAATTCTGTTTACTGCAGGAAGCAGAAGCCTGACCCCTCAGCTCTGAGGTGGCAATTTTGCTGAGATGGTTGGACTGACTCTGCTGAATGACAGTGGGACGTGGGTGGTTCAAGATTACTTCATGAAGCTGTGTGTTTGAACTTTTGAACTCGACTAGACTTGACTTGCATTCCAGGGAGAAGAGCATGTTGATGAACTATACTGATTGACTATGAATAAGAACAATTGTGGATTTCATGATTTCATGTTTCTTGTGTCTTGTAATGATGTAATTATTATGGTGATAATAATTAGGGGCTGGGTTGTAGGTGCCATATGCATAGATGTTGTTGTTTATGTTTGTATTAGCATCAGCTGTTCGTTTGACACCTTTCACTCATGTCACGCAGGGTGGGTCAAGGAGCAGTGGTTTGACTGACTGAATGAATAACATTATATTTTACCTGTTCACCACGGCATCTGCATGGAGAGGGGGTGAGTAGAGAGATTGTATATTTTTTTGTTGACCACTGAATCTAACTTCAAATTGAGCGTTTGAACATCTTGCCTTGTCTTGCTTTGTTTTGCTGGTTTGTTCGGTGTTGGAAATAAATACAACACTCGGAAATGGCTGTGTTGTTTGTGCAGCGAGTCAGCAGTGCAATGCTCCTTCACTTAGCCTCTCAGTGACTTCACGTTTAGTTTGGCATCACTAAACCAGGAGATGCTATCCCTGCCTCCACATGAGGGTTCATGTCCAGCCACTGTCCTGCTGATACCAGGACAGCTGATGCTGAGTTTCACAGCAACGGTGCCACCAGTGTGCCCTGGTTGTTCGTTGACATCCGCTCTGTTGAGCTACTACTGTACACCTTCTGCTGCAAGCCTCTCAACGTCCCCCACTGCATCGTGTCATGTCACGTTTAGAAGCCTTGTACAGGAAGAAGCTACACATACTAAAACTCTAACATTATGATATACACTACCATGCATTTTAGTTGAGTCAGACATAACATGAACCTCTAATTTAGCAGAATTTTAAAACTCCCTTTCCCGTTAAAAGGGAGGGTTTTTTTTTTTCTTGCCACTGTCACCTTAGGGCTTGCTCTGGGGGTTCAGGCACATGGGTTCTGTAAAGTATCTTGAGATAATTTGAATTGTAATTGGCACTATATAAATAAAACTGAATTGAATTGTTGTCTGCATGACATGACAGGGGAAAGCTATGATGAATAATGAATAAACTCTCTATCTCCAAGAACTGATCACTCCCCAATCCTCCGCCTGTACACTCAGGACAACAGGACAAACTGTTTCTCCATATAACCACCACCAGACTCAGCACCATGGGGGACAGAGCTTTCTGCTCAGCTGCCCCACGTCTGTGGAACAGTCTCCCCATCCAACTCAGGGCAGCACAGAGGCTGGAAACTGTTAAAGCAGGACTAAAAACCTACCTGTTTAAAAAGGCTTTTAACTGCTGAATTTGTACCTTTTAATTGTTTTTAATTGTTTTTAAGTCTAGTTTAAATTGTCTTTGTTTTTAGTTTGCAGCACTTTGAGACTCAGACAACTGAAAAGTGCATTACGAATATAATTTATTGTTATTATTATTAAACACTCATTTTTGTGTTTCATATTGTACTTATTAGCCTGTATATTTAGTCAAGCAAGAAATGCTAGCATGACCATTCAGGGAAAAGAAACAGACCCCGTATCAACACCAGAATAAAACTCCATGCAGGTGAATTGTTATTAAGGCACACTGAGGACTTTGCCTGGATGTTTTTAATAACAGGGAGGATTTATTTTCCTGTCCTTTATTGTGGATCTGAACAGAAGACATTAAATGACAGGGCTGTATCCACATACCTGTGATTGGGCCATCCATTAAAAAAACTTAAACAAAAATAAACAAATTAATACTTACAAATTAATACTTACTCACAACAATGGCAAATTCTACATTAATCCATTAATTAAAACAAGCAACAAAGAAAAACAACAAAAGGAGGTTTTACATATACACTGCCCAGCCAAAATAAAAGTTGCACACTCTAATAATTTTGTTGGACTACCTTTAGCTTTGAGTATGGCAAATATTTGCTGTGGCATCATTTCGCTAAGCTTCTGTAATGTCACAGTATTTATTTCTGTCCAGAGATGCATTAATTTTTCACCATGATTTTATATTGATAATAGGAGAGTCTGACCGCTGTACAAAGTCTTCTCCAGCACATCCCAAAAATTCCCAATGTTGCTGAGGTCTGGACTCTGTGGAGGCCAATCCATGTGTGAAAATGATGTATCATGCACCCTGAACCACTCATTCACAATGTGAGCCCCATGAATCCTGGCATCATCATCTTAGAATATGCCCGTGCCATCAGAGAAGAAAAACTCCATTGATGGAAAGACGTGGTCATTCAGTGTATTCAGGGAGTCAGCTGACCTCATTCTTTGGGCACATAACGTTGCTAAACCTGACCAACCCCAGATCATAATCCTAACCCCCACAGGCTTGTAGGCACTAGCCATGATGAGTGCAATCACTTCATCCATCTGTCTTCTTACCCTGATGCGCCCATCCCTTTGGAACAGTGTAAATCTAGACTCATCCACATGACTGATCAGGTTTGTTCCTTGAAGATGATGGTTCACCACTATCCTTCCAGGTTTTAATAATGCGTTGGATGGTTCTTAATCTGATTTTAGTAGTTTCAGAAACCTCCTTAGTTGGTTTCTTTGCTTGATGCAGGCCAATAATTTGACCCTTCTGAGACAGATTAGCATCCTTTCCATGACCACTTCCAACATGGTTGTTCAACATGTCTCCCCACTCAACGACACACCCGCTGAGAAACCAACTCTGATCATTGGCAGCTCCATAGTCAGAAACGTGAAGCTAGCGACACCAGCGACCATAGTAAAATGCCTCCGAGGGGCCAGAGCGGGCGACATAGAAGCAAATTTGAAACTGCTGGCTAAAGATAATCGTAAATACAGTAAGATTGTTAGTCATGTCGGCGGTAATGACACCCGGTTACGCCAATCGGAGGTCACCAAAATTAGTGTGGCATCGGTGTGTAACTTTGCCAAAACCATGTCAGACTCCGTAGTTTTCTCTGGACCCCTGCCTGATCTGACCAGTGACGATATGTTTAGCCGTATGTCATCGTTTCGCCGCTGGGTGTCTACGTGGTGCACTGCAAACGACGTTGGCTTTATAGACAATTGGAGCTCTTTCTGGGGAAAACCTGGTCTGATTAGGAGAGATGGCATCCATCCCACTTTGGCTGGTGCAACTCTCATATCTAGAAATATGGCTGATTTTATTAGAACTCCTAAAGCATGACAACCCAGAGTTCAGACCAGGATGCAGAGTTGTAGTCTTCCACACCTCTCTGCAGTTTCCTCTCAGCTGTCACCCTCCAGTAATTCAGTTAGCTTTATTGAGACTGTGTCTGTCCCCCGACCACCAAAATTCAATAAATTAAACAATTCAAAAATAAACAAAAGACATAGTAACCATAAAAATCTAATTAAAATTAATACCACTATTTCAACTGAGCGAAGAAACAGGACAATTAAATGTGGTCTGTTAAATATTAGATCTCTCTCGTCTAAATCTCTGTTAGTAAATGATTTGATAACTGATAACCAGATTGATTTGTTCTGTTTGACTGAAACCTGGTTGCAGCAGGAAGAATATGTTAGTCTAAATGAATCAGCTCCTACTAGTCATACCAACTGTCATGTTCCTCGAATCACAGGCCGAGGAGGAGGAGTGGCAGCAATTTACCTCTCTAGCTTAAAAATGAACCAGGGACCTAAACCTAGTTACAGTTCATTTGAAAATCTTACTCTCAGTCTCTCTAATCCAGATTTAAAAGCTCAGAAACCAGTTTTACTTGTTGTTGTATATCGTCCTCCTGCTCCTTACTCTGAGTTTTTATCTCAATTCTCAGACTTTTTATCTGATTTAGTGCTCAGCTCAGATAAAGTTATTATTGTGGGTGACTTCAACATTCATGTTGACGTGGACAGTGACAGCCTTACGACTGCTTTTAATTCAATATTAGACTCAATTGGGTTTTCTCAACATGTAAATAAACCAACTCATAGTTTTAATCACACCCTTGACCTCGTTCTAACTTATGGCATAGAAATCAAACAGTTAACAGTATTTCCCCTGAACCCTCTTCTTTCTGACCATTTTATGATAACATTTCAATTTACAACAATAGATTGTAAAGGAGTTAAGAATAAATATCATTACAGTAGATGTCTGTCTCACAATTCGGTGACTAAATTTAAGAAAATAATACCCTCTCTATTTAGTCCAGCACCACTTACTGATATAATGGAAGGGAAATATTATAATTTTACCCCCACAGAAGTGGATTATATTGTTAATAATGCTGCAGCCTCACTGCGTACAACACTTGATAGTGTTGCACCTGTAAAAAAGAAAGTTCTATCTCAGAGGGGACCTGCTCCTTGGTATAATTCCCAGCTGCGGACTTTAAAGCAGGCGTCCCGAAAGCTGGAAAGGAAGTGGTATGCCACTAATTTAGAAGAAATTTATGTAGCTTGGAAAAATAGTCTAGTAATTTATAAAAAAGCTCGTAATGCCAGGACAACATATTATTCATCTTTAATAGAGGAAAACAAGAACAACCCCAGGTTTCTCTTCAGCACTGTAGCCAGGATGACAAAGAGCCAGAACTCTGTTGAACATTGTATTCCTTTAGCTTTGAGCAGTAACGACTTCATGAACTTCTTTACAAATAAAATTATTACGATTAGAGAAAAAATTAATCTGGCCCTTCCTGCAAATGACACAGATGTATCATCAAGTACAGATACTTTAGAATTGGCTGTAAGACCAGATGGATATTTAGAATTTTTCACTCCCATACATCTCTCTGAACTAATTTCAATAGTTTCTACATCCAAACCATCGACAATGTCTTTTAGATCCTATCCCAACTAGGGATTTACTACTAAATTCAGACAAGACTGAAGTCATTGTATTTGGCCCCAAACATCTTAGAGAATTGCTGTCAAAGCATATAGTTACTCTGGATGGCATTACATTGGCCTCCAGTAGTACTGTGAGGAACCTCAGAGTTATCTTTGACCAGGACATGTCCTTTAACTCGCACATAAAACAAATCTGTAGGACTTCCTTTTTTCACCTGAGAAATATTGTGAAAATCAGGAACATCCTGTCTCAGATAGGGGCTTTCGACCAAAGAGCACCAGGTGCTAGGTTGGTTCAAAGTTGAGAGCCAGTGCTTTTTTGGTTCAAACCTCGTGCCGCCCCAGAACGGGTTTGTGTTTCCATTCAGAAGGAGCAAAGTTGGAGCTGCATCATTGCGCCACCACAAAACGTGTGTACGTACTGCGTACGTAGCCGTTCAACAGCGTTCACGCCGTACGGAAACCCACACAACAACAATGGAGGACTTCATTGGAGTGGTGTTCATGGCTTTGCTAGTGTGTCTCGCCATCGCTGAACAGCAAAACCTTCTGTTAGGGGTTACCCATCGGCGTCGCCGTTCCAATGCCCAGCGATCACGTTTGAGAAGAAAGGTAATTATCAAAGACGTTTGGATACTTAACAGTAAACGTGCTAGCGTTAGCTTAGCTACTTAGCTTCGACTACGCTTGCATTGACTACTTAGCGGTTGAACACGCGCAATAAGTTGATGACCATATCCATGTTTATCTTTTTAGATGTTTTTAGATGTCACCCCGCCCTCTGCCCGTGACGTGCTCGGCTCTCAACTCTGGCCACCTCTGGCCCAGCAACGAGTTGGTGCCCGAAACGGCCCCAGTTTTTGGAGCCCGGAGCCGCAGCTCCGGTGGTCGAAACACAAAAAACCGGCGCCAAGTCGGGCGCCGGCTCCAACTCCGAACGGGCTCCACCCCGGTCGAAAAGAGGGTAGAGTGATGCAGAAAAACTAGTCCATGCATTTGTTACTTCTAGGCTTGACTACTGTAATTCCTTATTATCAGGTTGTCCCAATAGCTCTCTGAAACATCTACAGCTGATCCAAAATGCTGCAGCCAGAGTACTGACGGGAGTTAGCAAGAGAGATCATATTTCTCCTATATTGGTTTCTCTTCATTGGCTTCCTGTTAAATCTAGAATAGAATTCAAAATCCTTCTTCTGACATATAAAGCTCTTAACAACCAATCTCCATCATATCTTAAAGATAGTACCATATTATCCTAGCAGAACTCTTCGCTCTCAGACTGCAGGCTTACTTGTTGTTCCTAGAATCTCTAAAAGTAGAATGGGAGGCAGAGCCTTCAGTTATCAGGCGCCTCTCCTGTGGAACCAGCTCCCAGTTTGGGTTCGGGAGGCGGACACCTTCTCTATTTTTAAGACCAGGCTTAAAACCTTCCTTTTTGACAAAGCTTATAGTTAGGGCTGACTGGGGGACCCTGAGGGGGTGAGCTGGTGTTTTCATTTGCAAAACTGACTTCCCCTCTTGACGTCCCTTTAGTGTGCCCCTAGTTATGCTGCTATAGGCCTAGGCTGCTGGGGGACCTCTCTGGATGCACTGAGCCCTTCTCTAACTACCTATGTATTTACTATATATACCATTATTGCTTTACATTCACTCTGTTTCTTTCTGTGTCCTTTCTCCGAGTGTCCCTGATCCCAGAGCTGGATGCTTCAGATGTGTGGCTGTGTTTTATGGTCCTTGTGTCCCACCCCCCACCTCTCTATCTCTACCTCTACACCTCTATCTCTACCCCTCTACCTCTTCCCCTCTACCTTTATCCCTCTATCTGTATCCCTCTATCTCTACCTCTACCCCTCCATCTATACTAATACCTATGTGTTTTTTTTTCCTATTATTAGTATTACTTTTTATTAAGGTCTGTGTATTGTTTGATTATGTCTTATCTTTGTTATCTGCATGTAAGTTTTTTCTTTTCAATCTACTGTCTACACTGTCTTTGCTTTTTAACCTTTTAACTTTTCTGTTGTGTGGCCTTGTCCTGTGTCATTTTAACATCTACCTGCCCTGGGACTACAGATGAAAATTAGCCCTCGAGGCTAAATCTGGCATATTTACATGTGGACATTTCTTGACTCATGTTGATTAATATGCACTGTCCCATCTTAAATAAATAAAAAATAAATAAATCTCCCTCTACCTCTTCCCCTCTACCTCCATCCCTCTATCTCTACCTCTCTACCTCTTCTGTCCCTCTCAACCCGCCCGGCCAGCAGGCAGATGGGTCCCCCCACATTAGAGCCGGGTTCTGCTCGAGGTTTTTTTCCTGGTTAAAAGGCTGTTTTCCTTGCCACTGTCGCCTTTTGGCTTGCTCTGGGGGTCAGGCATATGGGTTCTGTAAAGCGTCTCGAGAAAATTTGACTGTAATTGGCGCTATATAAATAAAATTTAACTGAACTGAACTGAACTGAAATGAGAAGCTCCCCACTGCATCAGTTAGGGTTAAGTAAGTTGTTGCCAGCTAAAACACATTCATCACTTCAGTAATTATCCAATGGAAGACTCTTATCCATTTGCTTAGTTAAATCCAGGTGGCAACTTTAGTTTTTTTTGGCCAGACAGTGTATATGTATGCATATGTGTAAAAATATGTACACTACCAAATTCTACTAGATTCTTCAAAATAGCCAGCCTTTACCTTGATTACTGCTTTGCACACTCTTGGCATCCTTTCAATGATCTTCATGAGGTAGTGACCTGAAATGGTTTTCTCTTTACAGGTGTGCCTTGTCTAGGTTAGTTTGTGGAATTTCTTGCCTTCTTTCTGTGGTGCTGAGAGAGACAGAAAACATGGGTGAGGGAGTGACGTGCAGTAAATGGCCATGGGCTAGATTCAAACCCAAGACCACTGCATATGGGACAATAGCCCCTGTTTATGGGTTGCCAACTCAACCAGCTGAGCTATCTGGGTGCCATTTCTTGCCTTCTTAACCCTTTAGGCACCACAGTTTTTTCAATAAAATATTCAGTTTTGATATCACTTTTTCAAAAGGTTGTAACTTGAAAACGATTAGAGATAAAGGCATACTGCAAATGAGTAAAATCATCAGTATGATCCAAAGTTTGTGATGGGAGTAAATTCACTCATCTAATTTGCATATTATGAAATCACCAGGCAGCGGACATATGGATTACATAACTTTTACAGATGTTTATTGATCAAGATGGCATTGCTTGGCTCAGGATTTGTCAAATCCCTGTCTCCACGATACCCAACAGGCTCATCAAAATGTCTGATCCACTTGTGATACTGTTCCTCATCTCTCAAGCAAACCCAGCCATTATCATCATCATTTACGGCGGCCTCTGCCGCTATTATCAGTGCATTTTCTCCCACGGCTTCTCCCGTGTCTACCGCTATTTCCGCGTTTTTTTGCATCCCCGCTATCCACCTCACCATTAGTGGTGTTTTGACCACCCCTGCTACACCCACCACATCCCCCTCTGCCACCCCGGACACGGTGAAGCAAAGCATCGGCCCCAGTATGTGCTGCTTGTGGACTGTCATGGCACACGGACTCGCTGCCGTTACGCACAGACGCAGCATCACTCTCTGTCTCACTGGATGACTGAACATCTTCATCAGAAGGTGAATATCCCTCTTCAGAATCTGAGTCAGCTGTTACTTGACGAAGTGCTTTGTCAACGGTGAACAGACCTCTCAGCATGGTGAGTTTTCTCTCGCTGTCTTGTGCTCTGCTGCGCTCCGACTGCGACCCTCGTCTCCGCGACCGGGAGGTGGTTTTCAAACTCTATAAACTCCAAAACTTTGAATGAAAACACGCCCACAAATGTTGGTCAGATTGAAGTTCCAGATGTCCGCCATCTCCTGGTGTAAAGTAGTAACTACATGAGGCACCATATTTGCAGCTATGGCTTGTTATGTTCAGCAATGTTGCTTGTCGCAATATTGCGACTTTGGCATTTAAAGGGTTAACCCTCCTGTCGTCTTCATTTATGGGTACCAAAAAATATTGTTTCCTTGTCTGAAAAAAATCCCAAAATTCAATGAAAAATTCCCCAAATTTCTGGAAATTTGCAAAACCTTCAGGAAGAAAATTCCAATAATTCTTGAAAAGTTTCTCTTAAAACTTTTATTAAAAACTTTTTTAAAAATCCCCCAAATTTGGCAAGAAAATTCTTGTAAATATTTTCCAAAAAATGAGTAAAAATCTTCCAAAAAAGTCCTAAAAATATCTAAAACGATTACAAATATAACAGTAAAATTTCTGATATTTTCTTTCAGAACATTCACAAAAAAATTGTTTTTTGTGAATATTCTTAAAAAACATTTTTTTTAACATTTTTTTTGCACCAAAAAATGTTCAAAAATTTCGAAAATGTGGACATCAGAAGTTTCACTGTGAAAATATTTTTTTCCCCACATTTTCAAATGTTAAAACGGGCCAATTTGACCCGCAGAATGATGCGAGGGTTAAAATGGTGTTGGACCATCAGCTGTGCTGTGCAGATGTCAGGTTGGTACACAGTTGACAGCTCTGTTTGACAACTGTTAGAATCCATATTATAGCAAGAACCATAATTTATTTTTCAACAGGACAGTGAACCCAAACACACCTCCAGGCTGTGTAAGGGCGATTTGATCAAGGAGAGTGATTCATACAAGGGAGGTGAGAGAACCCAGGTACAAACACGAAGCACTGACGGACAGAAGATTATAGAAGGACTGTATTTTAACCAACACAAGAACTAAAACAAAGACAGAAAATGGGAAACAGAACTAACAGGGAAACAAGACCAAACTCAACTCAAAAATAAACAACAGTACAAAAACCTACAACATTCCCAACTAAACCCAAAATGCAAACTACCAAAATATCAAAACATAGTAACTAGCAAAACTAACTCAACGGGGTACTCATAAAATGTGGAACTGAATACAAAGGGGGAAGGCAGGCTTGGGGAATACGAGAGCTGGCAGAAGACAAGTCAGGTTAACAGCAGGCTGGAGACAGAGACAGGACCAGCAGGAATCCAGAGGGGGTGAAGAGAGTCCAGGTGGGGTTATGGCAGTCTGGAAACAGGATTGGAATACTGAGGGGGAGGGCTGGCTCCATGTGTGGTTATTGGAGTCTATGGTCTGGTAGGGAATGAATGAATGAACTGGGTTTATGTGGCAGAAGGTGAAATTGTGGGCAGGTGTGCTAATACCTGCTGCTGTCTCTTACTGCAGCAATCAGCAGGTTCAGGCGGATTGGGAGCTGCAGGGAACAACGAGACAGGGAGAGAGAGAGAGAGAGAGAGAAGAGGGAGAGACAGATGACATACAGATCAAGACAGACACAAAGACAAGCAGATGCAGAAAGAGGGAGCCAGAGGGACAGACAGGTCCTTGACCTGACAGACATAGACAGATGCCGAGGGACAAGGAGGGAGAAGGAGGGAGGAAGGATAAGGGCTGGAGCGGGAATCATAACAGTGATGGAGTGCTGTGCCAGATGACTTGGCCTCCACAGTCACCTGACCTAAACCCAATCCAGATGGTTTGGGATGAGATGGACTGCAGAGTGAAGGCAAAAGGGCCAACAAATGCTCAGCATCTCTGGGAACTCCTTCAAGACTGTAGGAAAACCATTTCAGGTGACTACCTCTTGAAGCTCATCGAGAAAATGCCAAGAGTGTGCAAACCAGTAATCAAAGCAAAGGGTGGCTATTTTGAAGAATCTAAAATATAAAACATGATTTGACTTTTTTTCACTTTTTTGTTTACTACATAATTCCATATGTATTCATCCATAGTTTTGATGTCTTCAGTGGGAATCTACAATGTAAATAGTAATGAAAAAAGGAAAAACATTAAATGAGAAGGTGTGTCCAAACTTTTTACTGGTAGTTTATATTGATTAGTAACAGCTCAATGTGTGGTTGAGCAAGAAAGAAAGAAAACGAACGGTAAAAAAATCCATCCATCCATCCATCCATTATCTATACACCGCTTAATCCTCACTTAGGGTCGCGGGGGGGGGCTGGAGCCTATCCCAGCTGACTCGGGCGAAGGCAGGGGACACCCTAGACAGGTCACCAGTCTGTCGCAGGGCCACATACAAAGACGAACAAGCACTCTCACATTCACACCTACGGCCAATTTAGAATAATCAATTAACCTCAGCATATTTTTGGACTGTGGGAGGAAGCCGGAGTACCCGGAGAAAACCCACGCATGCACAGGGAGAACATGCAAACTCCATGCAGAAAGATCCCGGGAAAGCCGGGACGCGAACCAGGGACCTTCTTGCTGCAAGGCGGAAGTGCTAACCACTACGCCACTGTGCAGCCCCCGGTAAAAACATGTTGATTAAAATATAATAATTTATAATAAGTTACAGACAAATGTAATCAGGGACAAATTACGTTTCTGCTGTAGCGTAATTGAGAGTGCAGATTAACTGTGTTACAAAGTAATATTGTGGAGAGGGTTAGTGTGTAACAGCTCACTTGTTATGTACACATAACATGTAGTTCTACACTGTACTTCTTGAATTTCCCTCCGGATTAATTATCTATCTATCTATCTATCTATCTATCTATCTATCTATCTATCTATCTATCTATCTATCTACACTGTGAGACCTGCTGTCAGAGCTTGGTCTGGACTGAACCGCTCTCCATGCTCTCTCTGTGATCATTAATAATTAAAAAAATTTAATGAAGTTACCGGCGCTGCTGTTTAGTGTATAAATGTGACAAATCTCCTTCTTTGGAGACGCTGATATGGATCCTGCTGTTGTCTGATGCTGCAGGTATTAAAAAAATTTGGAGGCAATTGTTCCAAACAGCTGGAAGAAACAAACTTCAGCTCCTTTTAACATCAAGTTGTTATTCCCGCAGCCTCCGGCTCGAGATAGTGGCAGCACTCTCCTTTCCCCCTTCTTTCCCTCTTCTCCTTAGGTGGGCGTGTGCGTGTAGCTCTGGAGGCAGCAGGTGCAGACAATCCTAATCAGCAGGAGCTGTGGGTGAGCAGGTGGGAGTGATCAAGCCAACTACCTCTTCACCCATAAAAGCAGAAGCCACTTGATGCCGGACCATTGAACAAGCTACAGTTATTGCTGAGTCTTTGTTCAGTGTCGTGTCCCTTCCTTTTGATCCTGGCTAAATCCTGTTTGTTCTCCCTTCCAGTCTGGACTCCTGCCTGCTTGTTCCTTTACCTGGATTCATCTGTTCCAAATTTCTGCCATCCATTGCCATGTCTGTGTTCTGGATCCGCCGTCTGTCCCATCAAACCACCATCAGATCTCCACCTGGCTCACCTGCTTCCGATTGCTACACAGCCGCCTCCACCTGCTGCCATGCCTACCTCCTCTGCCACGGCCTTCCGTACCCCCTCCTCCACCTCCAAACCCAGCTAAGTTCCTATTAGCTTCTGAGCCAGACTGCTAGTAGCTTTAGCATTTTATATTTTGAATTGCTGCCCCCTTGTGCAGTTATTTTGCTTTTGTCTGTTAGGTAATACCTAGGTAGGGAAGGTATCATGGGTTAGTCATTCTTGTGTTTATTCTGTAACTCTAGTGTCAAGTTTCTGCCAGCCCTCCAGAGGGCTCTCATTCCTTTACCTGCCTTCAGTGGCTTCTAAAAGGGACATTATGTCACTTCCGTTTGTGGTCGTTTAGCGATAGTTGTGGTTTTCTTGTTTTGTAAAATTCTGGTTGTAAAATAAAAGCCTTTTTACTCTCTCCTGTGTTGTGTCTTGTACCCTGGGCTTGAACCTCAAAGAGGATTTATAACACTTGTGGGGGGGGGGGGGGGGGGGGACTTCCATTCATGTTGGTGAGTATGATTAATCTTTAAGTTAATATCTATTTTTATTGCAGTAAGGTTTTATTACTGTGGGCATTTCTCTTTGCCTTACAGATTTCAATGTGTAGTGCATGAAAAACATGTCATGATTTTAGCACAACTGTATTTAGCATCTCTGTAATGGTCTCTAACAAGCAGTGGTGCTGAAACATGGAATAACTTCCATAAATCACTTCACACAACTCATGGTACAGCTGCTTGTGCATGTCTATCCGTTAATGTGATTGATCGGTTCAGATTTGTTGAAAGTAAAACCAGAATTGCTACTAGGTTGGACCTCAGACATGAAGCGTTTAACTGTCAAATTAATGAAATGGAGTACATGTGCGAAAGAGGCTTGTATAGTCAGACTATTCTGCACAATGGTGACTAAGTGAACTTTAGAAATTCTTCAATGGTCTTCCACTTCCATTCTCATTGAAAATCCATAATCAGCAAATGCTAAACTGTTTCAAATGTTTTATTGCTGGAGTCACTGAAAGGTATCCACAGTTGTGTTATAATTTTATTTAACTGGCACAGGCTGTAATTGCTACTAATGGTCCTGATATTTCTTTTGTCTTTGTAGCAACCACTTCTTTCCGCAGCTGTTTCCTCCACATAAGCTGCCGTCAGCCAATAGGGTTTGAGAAGTGGTGACATCAGGAAACCCTTCATCGCTACCAGTCTATCAACAAAACACAACAACGCAAGTCCCAAATCTGGCTCTTTCTTTCATAATAAAACCACAAATCCCCAGTGCACTGCAACTTCCATTTAGCTTCCAACAGACTGAATGGCTTGATGAAAAAATATTTGTGTAATGAGTCTGCACTGACATAAAATAAACAAATAATATACATTTCTATTGCAGGTAACAAATGGAAATGTATTAAGTGTAAATCGCAGATTTTTAACTAATGTGTGTCGTAGTGTTTAGTCAAATCAACTAAGGGGAGCTGGACTTTCTAAGTAGGTGTTTAAGGTTTTGTATCGTACATGAACAATGTATCCGTTTCCACAACCAGCAGCTGAATAACAAGAAGCTCAATGATGGCAAATCAACAGGGCTGTGCAGCGACCTTTGGAGGGGCACGTGCTCAAAGTTAAAACGGGGTACATGGAGCGTGAATTTGAAACACCATACAGAAACATACCTTAGAATATGACTGCTTGAATTGTAGCAATCCATATTCATAAAGAATGTAACATGGAATCACAACATACCATATCTTTGTTTGGGGACAGTCTGTGTTTGACCTGATGGGGTACATTGAAGCTCCTGTTGAGGGGGTTGATGAGGAGGCTGCTGCTGATATCGCTGGAGGTGGACGTGTTAGTACAGTAGTAGCTGTATTGATCTGAAAGTGTCTACACTTTCAGATCAATACAGCTACTACTTTCCCCCGTGCTCATAAAAGAGCACACGGGAGATAGTTGCTGGTTAAACAAGGGTTATGTGATCATGACAAGATGCAGAGATAACTAACACTGAAAATGACTGACTGTGACCTGCCATACTGCTGATTGTTTGTAGGAGATTCATTTCTGAGAGAGGCTGCAGCCAATGCTGACTGAACTAAACAGGGTCCGTTTCACAAAGCAGGTTCAGCAAACAGTGTAACCCTGAACTCTGAGTTGATCTACTCTGAGATAGGAAACTCTGAGTTTTCAGTTCCAGAACAGCTGATTTGAGTAGGTTAAATCAACTCGGAGTAGTTTCACTCGGAGTTAAGCGCATGCACCACGACTATAAAAAGACACCATCAATGGAGCCCCAATTCGACAAGTCACCATTTTAGAAAGAAGTGCAACACTGCTGCAGCTGCAAAAGTGAGGGACACAGCGTGGGAGAACATTGCTGTCCGGGTCAATGTGTAAGTTTAAATGTAGTCTATGGCAGTCACAATAATATTATAGGGGAAAAGTGTTTGAATGGTGGCCTATTAAGTTATTTCATTTAGGTGCAATCCTGCGGGCGAGAAGCACACGTGGCAGCAGCTTAAGATGAAATATAGAAACATTGTTCAAACAGGTAAGACCTTGGCATAATCTCATGGAGGTACCTCATTTTGATCGTGTTTTACATTGTAAATTAGCCTAAATATTAAGTGGCTGTTTGACTGTGCAGTTGTTTTATCCAACACATAGCCTAATTGTCTGCATCCATATCATGTTTTGTGAAATAATTATGCCTATGTAAACTAACAGACTTCTACTCAGCCAACAGAAAGAAAGCAGATGCCTGTAAAACGGGTGGTGGCCCAGCACCGCTAATTGTAACGGAGGCAGAGGAGCTGGTCCTAAGCCAGAATTTGGGAAGGCCAGTGACTGAGGGAATCCCTGGAGGGAGCTCATCCTCCGACACCACCCCCCAAGACACAAGTGCTTTTATAAATATATATATAAAGCATATTCATACAAATATTTATTTCTGTTTCCTGTCTTTTTTTTCTTTTGGCCCAACAGATTCTGATGGTGCTATCTGCCTGGTGGAGCCCCTTCACACCACAACAGACCTTGTAGCTGTAAGTAGGCAATACTCCAAAGATTTTGCCAAATGGTAGTTTAAGTCTACTGAAACATATCACTCATCTAGGATGAAGAGGATGAAACTGTGTCTGCTGCCTTTACAGAGGGGGATCCAGAAAGACATATAGAGGTATGTTACTGATAGTTCTCTTCCATTCAAATTTCTTAACATTCTGGTGGAATGTAGAGTGTGACATTTAGCCTACACTGAAGCATTGCACATTCTCATCCTTTTTAACAGAGCATGCCCATCTACCTGATCTACGTTTATGTTCCTCCACAGAACTGTTACTGATGAATGTTAATCTCTCAGTTCAGTCCTGAGTTAATATCTCTGTTCTTTGCTTCAGAGTTTTTTTCTGTCTAACAATGTATGGTCAGATAACTGTGGAGCTCATGTTAATGCTAATGATACATTAGAATAAAATAGAATAAATTTTATTGTCCATCTAAGGCAGTAAAATGGTCTTTAGCCTCAACCAGGAAAACAAACATTTCCATATGATTAAAAAATAGGACAAAATACAGCACTCTATTTTGCCCAGATGCCCGTGAAGGGCATCCTA
The DNA here is from genome assembly GCF_022539595.1 of Amphiprion ocellaris. Lineage (NCBI taxonomy): Eukaryota > Metazoa > Chordata > Actinopteri > Pomacentridae > Amphiprion > Amphiprion ocellaris. Next base: position 29,695,150 of record NC_072766.1, on the reverse strand, counting down.
TCATCCTAGAGATGATAGACAGATAATTATGTAACTGCTGGGACATGGTCCAGTCATTGTCTTCTGTGTACATTTAAGTTCAAATACAACTGATCTGGGTGGATGACACCTCAATGAATTTACAGTATCATCTACTGACTCCACATGAAACAGTAACTTCAAAAACTGTCCTCTGTCATATCTAACACTTTTGTACTGCTGTTTTAAAAACTGTACTGAAGGAAGGCATGACTATAAATCTTGTTTGTTTTAGACATAAAACGAACAACATTTGATTCAAAATGTTGACAGTAGGGATCTATGAAATGTATACAATCCTTTATCACAGTATATTGAATTTTATACTACATTTTTACACAACATCGCCGTCATCGTAAATATTCTGGATAATATCTATTAGAACTGAGAAAGCCTCTTGGAAGAGACATGAAGTCCCTTCAAGAATCAAAATGAGAAGTCCAGTTGTCTTCTGCTAAAGTATTTAGGTGTACCATGACCTGGATGAATGAGAATTTACACAGACAGAAGTGTTTTTAAAACCAGTAGCTATCTTAGCAAAATCAAGAAGAATGAAGCCTGATTGGTAAAACAAGGAATTCAGTCCTTGTCATTTAAAGTCGAAGTGAATTTTCATTTATGTAGTTGAAGCTAATGAGTAGGCTATAATAATATATAATATCATCATAGTAGGTTATAATTAATATGAAAAAAATAGAAAATATGAGTAACGACAAAAAGTGGAAACACCCATGTTGTAAAAACTATTTTTAAAAAATCACTGTGATCAAAACAAAACAATACAGCAACTTTAAATTTTTCTTTTTCCCTGTTTTCCCTTAGTCGGTTTCAGTCCTACATAATTCTCTTGTCTCTGTGCAGCTACTCTGTAAAAAGATCAGTGGAGCAGAGGGAACAAAGCTGGATGTAGACTTCATGGAGATGGAGAAGGTACAGGTGTCTGCCCAGCAGTATAAAGCAGGTCTTCTGATGGATGTGTAGTGGTGCTTGACAGTTTGTGCAACATTTCGAATTTTGTGTATTTCTGCATAAAGCTGTCCTAAATCATGATCAATTTCTATTAAGTCCCGAAAGTAGATAATTAAATCATATTAAAGAAAACATGATACTAACCGCCAGCATGTTCCACAGATGGGATCTGGTTCTTCAGTGTTTTCTGCAGTAACATATTTTAACCAAGATGTTCTAATTTGGTCTTATCTGTCCACAAAACACTTTGTATAACGTCTTCTGTTATTTTCCACATGATCTTTAGCAAACTAGTAATGTTCTTTTTCAAAGGTGATGCTTTCTCTTTCAGCTCTGTCATGCACACCTATGTTGTTCAATGTTCTGCTGATGGTGAACTCATGAACATCACCATTATTCAATGTAACACGTCTTTAGTTGCTTACAAGTTAACCAGTGTTCCTTTGTGACTTTGCTGACCTTTGCACGCCTTGTTCTTGGAGCTATCTCTGTTGATCGACCGCTCATGAAGTGTGACAATGGTTTTTAATTTCCTCCATTTAAAAAAGAATTGTAATATTTAACCATGAGCTCAAAGTTCCTCTGTATGTAGAATGAAAAGATAATGACATCCTTTTGCAATCCTTTTGTCTTGCTTCCACCAGAAAATTGAGGTGACCAGTAAGTCAGTGTTTGACCTCTTGTCCAAAACAACGGAATACCTCGAGCCTGGCCCAGGTAAGAATAAGTTCAAACCCTACTTTTTATTAAGGATTGCATGTTGTTTCATATGCCACTGCATCAAATGAATTGAATCCAGTATGTGGTATATTCATTGTTGTCCTCTGTAGCCTCTCAAGTCAAACTGAACATGCTGAACACAATGTCTAAGATCCGTGGGCGGGTGAAGACCACTGGCTCCCCTCAGACTGAAGGCCTGACTGCATGGGGAGACTGCATGCTGCGCTATGGCCATGAACTGGGAGAGGAATCTGTGTTTGGTACCAACTCTCATATTTTATTAACTGTCAGCGTTCATAGACCAATAGTCATCTGTGCACATATAAGAGGAATAGGAAACAAGCATATACAGTGCCCAGCATAATGAGTAACAGATTTGTCAGAAAACCTTTAGTTTCCTTTCAGAATCAACATTGAACAACATTAACAAATTCATTCAAGACCATGTTGCAAAAGTGAGGACACCCTAATGAAAGTCTCAGGAGCAAAGCAAAATTTTAGGCTACAAAATTCAATTTAACAGGAATTCAGCCGCGGGTGAGTCTAATTATTCATTAAACAGGTGTCCAGCAGGTTCAGCAGGCTATGATACTTAACAAAGAAAACCCATTCCCATTTCATGCTGTTAGCAATGGCACCACATGGGAGAGCAATGTCACAAGACTTGAGAAAGAAAATAAGTTCTTTACACAAGAAAGGTGAAGGCTACAAGAAGATCAGCAAAGCTCTTCTTATCAGTCAGAATACTGCAGCAAAAGTGATACAAAAATTTAACAAAGATGGAATTGCAACCATCTAGTGTCAAGGCTGTCCATGGAAGTTAATACCTAACAGGAGCGTCTTCTGATGAGAAGGGTTGATGAAAATCACCATGCAAGTTCTCTGCAGTTAGCTAAAGAAGTAGAAAGCCAAACTGGGGTGGCTCTTTCCCGTGACACAATACCGCCTACAATGCAGAGGAATGGCATGATTGGGTGTCATCCCTGGAAGAAGCCTCTCCTAAAGCCCATGCACAAAAAAGCCTGCTTAGGATTTGCCAGGGCCCATCCTGAAAAAGATGAAGACTATTGGGACTCTATACTTCGGAGTGATTAGACCAAGATAGATGTTTTTGGAATTGTATGGCATTGCAAAGGTGAGGAGTACAAAGCAAAACGCATAGTGCCTACTGTGAAACATGGTGACAGCAGTATCCTGATGTGGGGCTGCATGAGTGCTGCTGGTGTCAGGCAGCTGCATTTCGTTGATGATATCATGCATTCACAGATACTGTACTGTTGAAAGAGAAGATGCTACCATCACTCTGTGCCCTTGGTTGTCGTGCACTTTTCTAACATGACAATGATTCAAAACACATCTAAGGCCACTGTTGCATTTCTGAAGAACAGGGTGAAAGTGATTCAGTGGCCAAATAAGTCTCCTGATCTGAACCCAATTGAACACCTATGGAGAATTCTGAGGAGAGAATTTGAGCATCACTCTCCACCCAGCATCCAGGCTCTGAAAGAGGTTGTTCTTGAAGAACGGAAAGAGATAGATGTTGCAATATGTCACAACTTGTTCATTCCATGCCTAGAAGACTTGGTGCTGCCCTTAAAAATAATTTGTGGTATGCACATTCATGCTCATTCATGCAAGATCAAACAGTAAACCAAGTTATCTATATTGTATGATAATACATTTAGTCCAAATAACTATAACTATAATTATATAACTATAACTAATAATTATAACTAATTATTAAAGTTACTGCTGTTGCTCATTGCTCTCTCTTTTTCAAGCTAGTCATTGGATCATAATACTGTCTGAGGCTCTAGATACGTAACAAACTATAATAGTCATAGTCAGCTGAAAACTAAACTGTAATTCTGTGTGGGACAGCTCACCCGTTTAATATGAAGACAAGTGTACCTACACAATGTGACAGGCCAAGAATGATCTGCTATCTGTACTTTCTCTGGGATGATTTCTGAATATAAAAATTTTATGAAGTTCTTTCCACTTGTGCGAATATGTGCAACTCTCTCTCTTTGGAGACGCACACATGGATCCTGCTGCTGTCTAAAGCTTGTTTTATGCTTACCGCGTCCGTGAGGTCCGTGCGGCTCCGTGCGGAAAAATTACATCATTTTCGCACCCACGCCCCCTCCAGCGGCCTTTCCGTGCTGAAAATTTCCGCTCCGTGCACCTCCACATTTTTCTAACCAACGCGGACGGAGCCGCACGGAAAAACATGGCGGAGGGCCAGGACCTACTCGTAACTGAAAGTCTAAAAATACATGCACTTATATGATTCATCTCACAGAGATCACCGTGGTAACCGGGTTATGAACTATTCATGGTGTGAAATAAAACTAACTTCTGAAATGCTTTTATTCGGTAAAATGCCGTGTTGTAAGTGGTGTAAACCATGGCAAACTTCTTCTCTAGTTTAGTACCAGAGTAGACCAGGTAGACGTGTGTTTGAGCTACACTGCCCCCTGCAGTTTGGAAGCAGACTTAATCTTCTCTAGTTTATTACTAGAGTAGACCAGGTAGACGTGTGTTTGTGATACCTGCAGTTTGGGAGCAGATGCGCACGGAGTATAAATGCACACACGTTCTCTCGCACAGATTTCCGTGCGGCTGATTTCCGTGCGGCTCGTTCGTGCGGAAAGTACATTCCAGCCTTAATGCTGCAGGTATTTAAAATACATAAAATTTGTGGGGGGGTTTTCAATAAAATGTTATTATACAAATTGCATTTTTGTCATCAGTTAGATTTGAAATTGTAGAGCAAAGTTAGTGATAAAAGTGTGTGTGATTTCGGCACGCAAACTGCATTAAGCATCTCTGTGATGTTTTTGGACAAATTTGTGTGCTGAAATGTGAAAAAATGTGTTAGGGTAAAGGCAGGGGAACACCCTGGAGAGGTTACCAGTCTATCACAGGGTTAAATACTGAGACAAACAATCACACTCACATTCATGCCTATGGAGCATTTAGAGTTACCAATTAATGTTTTTGGACTGGGCTGCACAGTGGCTTGGTGGTTAGCAGTCCCCACCCCCCACCTCCCCTGATCCCACCCCGCGACCCTAATGAGGATTAAGCGGTGTATAGATGATGGATGGATGTATGTCGTCAGTTGATTTGTGTTTGTATCCAACTAAAAAGTCCACAGGTTAACTGAAAAAGTGTGGTTTGTCTCTGCAGGCTCTGCTCTGGTGGATATGAGGCCATGAGGCAGATGGCAGATGTGAAGGACTCCCTGGACATAGGTGTCAAGCAGAACTTTCTTGACCCCCTGCAGAATCTACAGGACAAGGACCTCAAGGACATCATGGTACATTACTGTCATCTGCACCATTTAATAAAATTTACGCTAGGTGAAACACAAATGGTTCATACATTTGTGAATGTACACTACCAGTCCAAAATTTTGACACACCTTCTCATTTAATGTATTTTCTTTATTTTCATCACTACTTACATGGCATCAAAACTATGAATGAACATATATGGAATTATGCAGTAAACAAAAAACTGTTAAACAAATCAGAATATGTTTTATGTTTTCGATTCTTTGAAGTAGCCACCCTTTGCTTTGATTACTGCTTTGCACACTCATGACATTCTCTGGATGAGCTTCATGAGGTAGTCAGCTGAAATGGTTTTCCAACAGTCTTGAAGGAGTTCCCAGAGATACTGAGCACTTGTTGGCCCTTTTGCCTTCACTCTGTGGTCCATCTCATCCCAAACCATCGAGATTGGGTTTAGGTCAGGTGACTGTGGAGACCAGGTCATCTGACGCAGCACTCCATCACTCTCCTTCTTGGTCAAATAGCCCTTTCACCTTCTGGAGATGTGTTTGGGGGTCATTGTCCTGTTGAAAAATAAATGATGGTCCAACTAAACACAAACCAAATGGGATGGCATGTCGCTGCAGGATGCTGTGGCAGCATAGCCATGCTAAACCAGCATGGCTATGCTGGTTCAGTGTGTCTTCAATTTTGAATAAATCCCCAACGGTGTCACCAGCAAAAGCACCCCAACACATCACACCTCCTCCTCCAAGCTTCATAGTGGGAACCATACATGTAGAGACCAACTGTTCACCTTTTCTGTCGCACATAGACACGGCAGGTAGAACCAAAGATCTCACATTTGGACTCATCAGACCAAAGCACAGATTTCCACTGGTCTAATGTCCATTCCTTGTGTTTATTGGCCCAAACAGATCTCTTCTGCTTGTTGCTTTTCCTTAGCAGTGGTTTCTTAGCAGCTATTTGACCATACAGGCCTGATTGGCGCAGTCTCCTCTGAACAGTTGATGTAGAGATGTATCTGCTACTAGAACTCTGTGTGGCATTTATCTGGGCCCGAATCTGATGTGATGTCAACTTGCGATTTCTGAGGCTGGCGATTTGGATGAACTTATCCTCAGCATCAGAGGTGACTCTTAGTCTTCCATTCCTGGGGAGGTCCTCACATGAGCCAGTTTCATTGTAGCACTTGTATGTTGTTGTGACTGCACTTGGGGATACATTCAAAGTTTTTGCAATTTTCCGGACTGACTGACCTTCAGTTCTTAAAGTAGTGATGGACTATTGTTTCTCTTTACTTAGCTGATTGGTTCTTGAACTGTGTACCAGCCTGACTTTGGCACAACACAACTGATGGTTCCAACCCCATTAAGAAGGCAAGAAATTCCACAAATTAACCATGACAGGGCACATGTGTGATGTGAAAACCATTTCAGGTGACTACCTTATGAAGCTCATCTAGAGAAGGCCAAGAATGTGCAAAGCAATAGTGAAAGCAAACAGCTTAGCTTAAAACTTTGCCTTCAAATTAATTTAAGTTTGATAGTGTTTGCAACACTGGGGAAGTGTGACAATACTTTCATAATGTGCAAAAAATTTTGCAGCACATTTTCAACAATGTATGATAGCTATTTGGTGTCAGTGTGCATCACCTTGAATGTTAGGGTCATTTTGTTTAAAGAATGCATACAGTGTTTTTTGATATCATTGTTAGTTCATTTGATTCCCAAGTTACTACAGCACAATAAATATTCTTTGTCTGTTTTCTAATATTTATAATTAATGTCAATGTCAGACATATAGACAAACACAAATCCACAGTTTCATGTAATCAAACTTGGACACAACGGTCACATACATTTGATCAAGAAGAATGAGTGAACAGTTCTTAAGGTTATGTTTCAGAATATGTACAAATTCACATTTTACAGTATATAAGAATATGAAACATGATCGGTATGCAATACACTGAGGTCATAATTTATATTACATGATGTGTACAGAAAAAGTGTTTAGACACGTATATTATAAAAAAAAATCTATATATTCTATTGATATGTTGGTGTTTTTGTTTGCAGCACCACTTGAAGAAGCTGGAGGGCCGCAGATTAGACTTTGATTGTAAGAGGACACATCAAGGGAAAATCCCCGCTGAAGAGATTCATCAGGCCATGGAGAAGTTTGAAGAAAGCAAAGAGCTGGCTGAGAGGAGCATGTTCAACTTCTTGGAAAATGATGTAAGAGAAGATAATGCATTACCAGGGAGTATTAAAACCAGGAAAGCTGGATTTGAAAGATGTCTTCCTAAAATTGAGTGACATCACAGAAGTAATGAATTTTGTACACCTGTAAGGCCACAAAAGTTAATGCTGAGCGTAGCTGTAAATTGAATGGCATGATTGTAACCTTGTGTGCGCAATAGAGCACAATACATGCAAAGTGGGCTAATACAGGCAATGTAAACAATGTGTAAAATAATGTGATTGGATGGCTGAATTAAGTTACACAAGTAAACTATCTATGATTACTTTGTATACTTAAATTCTATATATTTATTGTTAAAGTTACAAAAGTGTCTTCCCAGTGTTAGCAATTTATTGCTAATTGTCTCTTATGTGTCCGAATGAGATTTAAGATGTTTATTCCTCTCTTCCTTACTTTTTATGCATGCAAAGCTACGTAATAAATTATATTTATCTATATGCTTCAAACCTACACACAAAATTAGCTTTGTGTTTACTGTCAGCAGCTTCTCACTTTGTAAATACAGGCCCTGATTACCTGACTTTTGCCAGCATAACACACACTTCTGGTTAAGTCCGGTGCAACCAGAAGGGAAGCTTTCACGTGTTTCTACATTTGTAAAGCTGTATAAAAAAATGCTTTGCTTTTACCTTCATTTGTTTAAGTGCTATCAGATTTTTTAAATTTAGTCTTTATTCAGTTAAATGTATTGCCTGATATAGATAGTAAGTGTGTAGTAAGTGGGAAGTTTGATATAGACATTGTAAACAAGCCTAGAGATGACGTTGCCTTTTACTGATGTTTATACAAAGGTAATTGATAATGAGGATAATGAAAAGTAATGAGGTAAACACATATCAGCGTTATCTCAGAGCCAAAACCTCAGACTTTAATTTTTTTGGAATACTCTGTTGTTATTTACTGTCATGGTACCTCCCTTCTCTGTGCTGCGCTCCTGGCCAGCTGACAGCCCAGGCTGATTGGGCACAGCTGGTAAAGGAGCGCAGCTATGCCCGATCAGCAATCAGTGGCAGTTAAAGCCTGACTCCCCCCACCAACTGCCGCTGGTCCATTGTCTGCCGGCTCCCTGTCAGCCGCTCTGCCCAGGTCTGCCTTGGTTCCGGTCTGCTGCCCCCCCGTTTAGACTTATCAAATCGTGAGTCAAGCCGTTTTGTTTAGGTTTCGGTCTTAGCCCTGATAGCAGCCTGTTGAGTTTATAATTCTTGGTTATTTTGGTGCTCCATTTGGGTTTTTTAGTTAAAATCTCTCATTTTTGTATGGAGTTTGGTTTGCTTTAGTTCACTCAGCTGGTGTCTTGTGTTTCTTGAAATAAAGTCCTTGGTTTTGAATGTTTTGCCTCCTGTGTGCTTGCACTCTGGGTTCAACCCCCCCACCCCGGTCTTGTGACACTTTCATGACAAATTGACCTTAGTTCATCACAGAGTTCTTTTAATTAAATGAATTGAAGTGCATGGCAGTAACACGGCAGTAAAACGCATTGAGCCGGTTCATGCTGCCAACTCCAAAGTCTCACCATCGATTCACTGATGCCAAGCTTACGTGCAGCAGCTCCATTTCCTTCTTTGACATGCAGATCGATTGCCTTTAACTTAAAAGCTGCATCATATGCATTTCTTCGTGTGTTTTCCATGATGAGGGTGTGTGCATGAAGCGCAAAATGACTGATCTGAAGAATTTAGTGTGAGTGCGTTTGATTTAATTCGAATAGTTTTATTGCTCTACTGTGACCTGTTTGGTAGTTTCATTGGTCGGATGTGACGACACTAAACGTATTGGCGACATGAAACTTGCCCGTCAAAATCTATACATTAGCCACATCACTGTATAAGCTGCAGGGTTCAAAGTATGTGAAAAAAGTAGCTTATAGTCCGGAAAGTACAATGTTTTAGGAGAGTTATATACAAGAGAACTGTTGTGACTGAGAGTCTCAATACACTGTGATGTCACATGATAAGCAGGTAGTGAGAAAAATAGTTACCAGTCTGAGACATTTTGCTTTCATACTTGCTGCTGAGGATGAGTATGTCTTTTGACTGTGTGATAAAGTCAGAAGACACTGGCACAGGGAGATGCATGCAAACATACAAACACTACAAAGAAAGAAACAGTCAGCCAGCAGTTTCAAACCCAGAATCGTCTTGCTTTGAGACAACAGTGGAATGCACTGTTTCAAAACTATAAGGTTGGAATGGGCATAATATGCTACCTTAAATATATGCTTTTCTCCTAATTAACATAATAGTTTTTTTTGTGTATTTGCCTGTGTGTGCACACATCTGTGGTGTGGCGAACAGGTGGAGCAGGTGTGCCAGCTCTCAGCACTTATTGAGGCAGCGTTAGAGTACCACCGGCAGTCGTGCGAAATCCTGGAGGAGCTCAGTGGAAAGCTGTAGAGGAGGTAAATAAGTTGCTCTGCTGTAGTTGAGGCCACACTTGACTTCCCTGTCAATAATTACTTTACAACATTCATCATCTGTCAGACAGTCACAGTATATATCGGTTTCTGTTGTTCAGTATCAGAAAACCTTTATTAATATGTGTACAGTTTGGTAACAGTTGCTCAGGACTGTGGAACCTATAAATTATAAGGAATAGAAGAAATACTGCATTATGCCCTATAGTAACACTTTGACTTTGAGCTGAAAAGGGATGTCTAAATGGAGAAAAGTCCAGATAATCATTTTAAAAACATTTAGTTTTGTATTTTTTTATCCCTCATGACCCACTGGAGAACCCTGAATTCACATTGTCCACAACATAATTGAAACATAAGTGAAACAGTCGTAGTTTTCCTAACTTTGACAAGTGGATTTTAGTTTTTACTTGACTCTCTACTCATCACAGGACAGCTAGCAGCCAGCCAAAGAGAGAGTTCAAACCGAAGTCCATCCTGAGCAGCATTGAAACACTGGACCACAGCCAGAGCAATGGCCTGTCTTACAGCTCTTCACTCATATCCACCGGTACATATATGTCTTTATTAAATCAGTGGAATGCTTTTTCTTTTATGTAACTTTTACCATCAGATCCATTCAGCCATTGTTTGCTTTGAGTTGCATTTTTTTCTGTGGTCCGTTACAGATATCCAGATCAACCACACATTCAGTGGGCAAAGTAGGTATTCATTTACACAAATGTTATATTTATACAAAATTTTCGTTTAAGGCTCTCATCCTTTTGGTAGTTTTTATTTATGGGCTTATGTGTGCCCGCCCTCCACTTTGCAGTGATATGTCTCATATCCAGATGTATGGTAATGTTGCTGAAACACATTAAAATGGACTGACTGTGTTGCCCTTCCATCACCAAATGCAGATTCACAAGTACACTGTTCAAGAGTTTTTCAGTTATTCAGTCGTGAAAGTAATAATTTCACCTGTTCCCCATCCTCCAGTTTCCTAACAAATCCTTCATGGTTGTTGCTCTTACATGACCAAAACTGTTTAGTAAAGCAAACTTGTGCTGTAATCATTCTTTAGGTTAGCCAAACATTTTTTGGGCTATGTTGAATACCCTCTGTAGAGCTTTTTTGTATACTGAGCAGCTAGCATACCACACTGGTAGCATGTTAAGAGAATTTCTATTGTGGATCTGTAAAAGGTCACCAGCAGCTTTTCCTTCAGATTATGTGTCCTCAATATTCTCAGAAAGTGTAGACGTGCCTATTTAACAGCAACCGTCATGTTGATGGATTGAGAGATTGTCTGGTATGCGATTTCCAAGAAATTTGAAGCTGTGGACTCTTTCCTCGCAGTCTCTGTCGATTAGGATGATGAGGAGACATGTTCTGATTTTCCTCAAGTCTATGATGAGTTCTCTGTTTTTTTGTGTATATTTGACCACTGTGAAAGTGTAAGTGCAGTTAGAATTCCCTAACACACGTTGACACCAGTTGAAATTTACATTTACATCTTGTTTGCAAAACATGCTGGTGCCCTCTAATGGGTAAAGTCTGACACTAATTATGTGCATGCAGTATGGAGTGTTATTGTGCAGATTCCAAGGACCCATTTGCAATGAGTCTTTTATCATATACTCAGTGTGTGCATAGTTTTGTCTTGTGGTCAGTGTCATTTCCAATTATCTTTGTCCAGCTGATCATACAACTTCTGTCCAAATGTCATGGCCTGACATTACTCCTACCAATGGCAACATTCACCATGAGTAATGCAAACTGAACATTCACATCTGTGTACATCAGTCCTTCAGGTTTGACATTAACTAACAACAGTTTGGATTCTTAATCAGTCTCACCACTATGTGGCAAAAATACAAGTGATTTCAACTCAGATCAAACGTCATTTAAAATGAATGTCAAATTCAAGTGTAGATTGGCTCCAGGTTGAAAGGAATCATGAGTTGCAGCCTTATTCTACATACACTACAGTAACAGATAAGGTAAGAAATAAGCTGTTAGACATTTGGAACAGTTAAACAAACAGTTACAAAACCGTCATTTTGTATCGTCATTTTATGTCATCATTTTATATCGTCAGTTTATATCGTCAGTTTATATCGTCATTTTATATTGTCATTTTATGTCTTCATTTTAGAACATCATTTTAGAGCGTAGTTTTATATCATCATTTTATAACATCATTTCATGTTGTCATTTTAGAACGTCTTTCTGTGTTTGACTGCAGAGTTGGAGGTGTTGGACCAGCCATGCTGTCGCTCCCTCTATGACTCTGAGCCAGAAAATGAGGGAGAACTTGGCTTCAAGGAGGGCGAAATTATAATCCTTACCAACCAAACAGATGAAAACTGGTATGAGGGCATGATCAGTGGTGAGTCCGGCTTCTTTCCCATCAACTACGTGAAGGTCATTGTTCCCCTGTCTCAGTGAAGACCAGCACCTCGAGCACTCCTCAGACTCCGTCCTGCCTCATCAGACTCGGCCTCTGTACTCAGCTCGACTTGGATGTAAAGATACACAGCTTCAGATCAGCCTGTAGATGAAAAGAATTTTCATGTTGTGATTTTCAAAACCTACCAGAGAGGAAGTAGTTTTGTTCTAAGCTGACTTAAGATCAAATGTTGCTGACTGCATTGTTTTCCTAATGGAATTTATGAATCTAAAGCCAACAGAAGCCCAAGCCACTGGGACACTCTGCCATGGTTGGACCATTTGTCTCCTTTCACTGAGGTATAAATGTCAAGCATTCGTCAAACACTGTAATCCATCCTGTCAGTCTACCACATTAGGTTGCTTGCAGCTTATCCTTAAAAGTTAATCTCATTGAGCTGTCAGTCTTTTGCGTCCCAGAACCCCACCCTACACCAAGGCTCCTTAACATTGCTTTAAGTGCATCGGCGGATAATGACTGCTTAGTGACACCACTACACCAAGATATTTCATTACATTATTGTCATATTATTTCCCTTATAGTCACGTTAAGTTCATTTCAAAGTATTTGGCTAATTGCATCAGCAATCACCTTATAATTTCAGCTTGAAATGCTATTGACCTTTTTCATCATGCTGACCACATGCTCGCTAATTAACAGAGGTCAAATAAGTAGCTTGTTGTTTAAAGGGTTGATTCACCCAAATTACACATAGTGTCTGTTGATTAGGATGCTTTGTTTGTATTTGTTCGAATTTTGAGCTATTAGTCTGTGAGGATTTTGACTTCACTCTAATACAGTGGAGGTGAATGGAATGTAATTTGTGCTGTTTACAGCATCAAAGTGACAAAAACTCCACAGTTCAGTAGGAATAGGATTTGTTTTTGAGTGAAAGGACCCTTTACAAAGAATCAGCAAGTTTGTTGCCAGCCTATATATTTAAAACGAGCACAGTTTTTCATTATCTGCTGCCCAACACTACTAATATCGCAGCCGCACTCCTTTATTCCACTGATGTTGTGTTTAACATGATTTATCATCTATAATGCCAAAGTTCAAAGCCCAGTTTATTTTAACTTACTTTTTACAATTTGGCCATCATTTCTGCCCATAATTATTAAAACTCTACTAAGATTAGAAACATTTCGACCCATCTAACTTCATTTTTGTAAAGAGGTTGATGGGTTGAAAAACACAAGTAGTCAGATGATTAGACCCGTTTTAATTAATAGTTTTTAGGGCATGATGGAGACCAAAACAGTGCTAAATGGATCTGATAGACAGTTATGTGGCTCTAAATAATTGCAAGTGTTCATCCGTGAACTTTTTCATACAAACATTCCATTGCTATCATTTTAGATGTGTGTTATTATTTTGTGAACATTTCAGCCACAGGTCTTGGACACTTAAATGTCACCAACGCGTGAAAGCTTAACATTTAAGGAGATGTGACTCTGATGGCCTGTCTTGTGTTGTAACTCAGTACTTTTCTGTTGATATCTATTTTTCTATTCCAGTTTTTTGCCTGTTTGCCTGCTGTGGCCACATTTTTACGACTGAAGAAATGAAGTCAACTCCATCGCTCTTTCTCTCTGTTTACATGCTCTAACTTATATAAGGATGCCTTGTCACACAGCCAGTTATTTTTCAAATTTTGTCTATATTGCATTGAAGCCTTAGAATCTACCTACTACATACATTATACATGGATATGCACCTTTTTGTCTGTCAATGTTTTGCATTCCCTCTTCTTCAACGTTGCTCTTTGTGTCATTCACAACAGGATGAAAATCACCATCATATCGGATACATTTTAGTGGTCAAATTGGTAGATACTAGATTTATATAACCACAAATGTTGTTTGTACTGCAGTGTAATTCATTAACTTTGTCAATTATTGTAATGTAGATCAGAAAACGTTGTATCACATCTTCAGTTCAAAGTAGGCTGAGTCTGTGGAAGTAGACTATTCTGTTATGTTGTGAAACTCATACAGCTTTCCTATTAGCTGGTCAAATCCGTAGAATAAGTGAAGACCTGCAGTGACTGTGTGGTTATGCTAATGAACCTGTTTATTTAGATAGGCTCATCACAGAATGAGTGGTCAGTTGCACGATAACCAGCAGCTGTCTCTTCAGAATCAGTTAAATGCCACCCAGATAAGAAGGTGCAGAAAAATTGGGAAATTGCCATATTTTTTTCTAAGAAAAGCTACGGTCTATTTATCTCAGTTGAAAACCATGACAATTGGCCTTAATTTCATTTTTATTTCTATCGTCACCTGTTTTATGAATGTATTTTATCATGTTTTAGTAAGAACCCTCTGTTTTCTCATGCACTCTTGTTTTAATTTTGTGTTGCAAACTCAAAACTTGCTTCATGAGGAGCATAAATTTAAGAGCATCTCAAACAACAACAAAGTCATATCATCACTCTGCTGCTGAAGATTTTTCTTTTAATAGAAATCTTTTAATGCCATGAAGCCATTTTGCAATGTTGACTTCTACAATATTTTGAAATTTCTATATCTCTGATTCACCTCCTCACTTGCTACCTTTCAGTAGCAGCAGCTGAGCTCATATTGTTGTATTTAGAGGCTCCATCAGGCCAAAGGGATGGACAAAATGGGATTCATCCAGAACCAAAGTGAAACTATGAAAACTGCTGGCCACATTGTAAGGCATCCTGTGTTTCTGTGTTTAGGATATTTTTTTCACTGAAATGGGAAGATGAGGGGGAAAAGTTTTTCACAAGCATCTTTTCCCTGCAGATTTATTTACTTATTTGCTTGCTTTAGTTTTAAAAACTATGAACAGACATAGCTGTTCATAGCTCCAGACCTAGAAGTTAGGTTTGGATATGGGTGTCAGTATGTACTCTATGGACTATTTTCCTAATTTATGTTATTTATTCATCTTCGGCCATATGCAGAGTGACTTTTCTTTATATACAATAAAGAGAGATTAAACATAATATAAGCGTCTACGGGGCCATTTTTTCATAGCATCTTAACGCCTGCTGACAGACTTGCAGCAGTTTCAGAGGCGTCGGACCAACGTGGCAGCTCGGTCGCAAACTTTCTCTTTTATTATGAAAACAGTTCAGCAAAGAGTATTTCTGAAAGCATTTGAGGTGAGAAATAAGCCGCTGAATCTGTCCTGATTTTAGCTCAACGACGGCTAGTTTAGACGTTTAACAAAAGTTTTGCGATGTATCGGACCCCGCGCTCATTTGCATAAAGTAGAAATGAAGCACTTTATGCAAATGAGTGGCGGGGCGACGCACCCACAATGCAACGTGGTGGGTTTCACATAGACATGAATTGGGTGGGGGGTCTGTGACATCGTCTTTCGCCGATTTACAATCAGGTCCTTTCAAAACTCCCCAAAAGAACTATTCACCAGAATGACTCATGTGAAGTGGCTCATGCTAATGACCACCATTAGCATACGAGGACTCGGTGAAACTCGCATTTCAGTGACCCCCACTGTCACTCCCTGGCTCCCAACGACCATCGTTGAGGAGCCAGACAGGCCTTGGCAATGGTCGTCGGAATGTGAATAGCACTGACCACACCTCACAGGGGTTATAAGGTGAGGCAACGCCAACCACCACCAGAACTGAAGAAGCCTCTTGGATGAGAGGTGAAACGTCTTCAAGGAACTTTCTTAAAGTCCAGTTGGATTGATTTAAACAACTTTGGGTAAGATGTTGCATGATGATGTGTTTTTTGTTTTTTAAAAAAAAATAAAGATCACGATCATGAATTTTTGTATAGTGGTAGGCACTGTCTGCAGTATAGTCACAGAACCTTACAGAAAGGGATGTCCTTGAGAAGGTTTATTTATGCATTCTTCCCCTGTTAAGTCTTCAGAACATAACAGGGGAAGAATTTTTTTCAGAATATTTGATTTACAACTACATATAGTTTTACCAAAACAACTATATTGTAAAACTATATGTAATTAAATGAAATATTTCGAATGTGACTGGTTTTTTAAACTGCTGCAAGGTTAGCCTATTTCAACCTACAGTTATCAGTATTATTATTATTATTATTTGCAGTTAGCCCCAGAGTATGAATGCCTGACTCTTTGAAAATAGGAGTTCTCTCTCATCACTGTACCTCTATTTGCCATTGCAGTTTCTCTTAGAGTATTCATTTTACAGCCTACTTCGAGACAAAGGAAACTGGCTGTGCAGTTCTGTGTTTTATTTTTCAGTAGCATCGTTTATGCAAAAGGTGTTTTATAGATGCTGTAAATTAATATACTAATGAATATATTGCGTAAGTAAATAACTAGCAAATACCGAACCAAAATTCATGTGTGTTTTCTTTGCATGCGTCTGATCTGTAATCTATTTGATCAAATATACATGGACATGCGGTCCACCGACTTTTGTGTGCTTTGGCCATATGAATGTTTTTAGGCATCTTGGTTTCAGTGATAGGAAATTTGTGTGTCAAGAGTGTGCTTGTGATTTTGCGTGACTCTGTTCCTTTTCTTCAACTTGACATTACCCCCCTCTGAGACAGACCTCCCCACCCATACCCAACGTCACTGTAGCACATAATTTATTCTCTTCTGTGTAAACAAGATCAAATCTCTGCCATGTGTATATCTGCTACAAACCAGAAGAGTGGAGGCTACTATGGCAACAAATTGTATTGCATTTAAGAATGAAACATTCAACTGCAACATTTTATATAACATCTAGGTATATTTAGCCATTTGGCGCATTAAGTTTGTAGTTCCCAAATTGGGCCCCACAAGGAGGTATATTATTCTTAATCTAATTGGTCTCAAGATTATTGTTACTGTTAGAAACAACAAAAAAAGTGATTTATTGGACTTTTCTCTAATTGTGATGGACATTGTTTTGTATTAAAGGTGGTTGGAAAACAGTGCCTTAAACAATCTGTCCTCTCATCCATGATGCATCTCACAAAAGAATATCTATAGGCTGCCTCTATACTCACTGACTCAGTGCACTGTGAACTCATAGCACATCGATGTAGGTTCCTGTCAAGAACACGATTTATATTATGCAATAAACACTCATGAAATCACAAATTTAAAAATATCCCGGCTTTAAGACTCAAACATCAGCATGATTTATTTATTGACAAGAGCATGTGAATATATTCATTGATGTGAGGTTTCTTCCATACAGAATTCATTCAAGTTATGATTTTCTGACTGACTCGTGTGTAACAGGGCTGTTGTGAATCAATAAGATCAATCAAAGGAGTCAATATCATTACTTCTGTTATTGCATTAATTTATGGTCCTCTATGGTGGAATAAAG
Organism: Amphiprion ocellaris; assembly: GCF_022539595.1. Taxonomy (NCBI): domain Eukaryota; kingdom Metazoa; phylum Chordata; class Actinopteri; family Pomacentridae; genus Amphiprion; species Amphiprion ocellaris. The sequence continues at coordinate 29,677,715 of NC_072766.1, read as the reverse complement.
GATTTGGTCACCCAAATTACAAAAAACATTCAATGTGATAGAGCGCTAATGCAGTTTTACCGACATCAAGGTTTTAATCTTTAGTTTGAGAAAAACATTTGGAGAGCTAATTTAGTTTATAAATCATTTTAGAAGCTGTAGATGTGGTGTTTTTGCTGAATTGTATTGCAATACTCCAGGAGTATTTCCAGTAACCCTTATTTCTGGCAGAAGAGATTCAGATTAGAGTGTCAGGACAGACAAAAAGAGAGAAGTATGACAGTGAACAAACATCCCCGTATCAAATCAAACCAGGGACTTTGCCCAGACTTACGTCACCCTCACCTATATAAATTTTGCAGACAAAAATTGTGTCCCCATGTATTGCCAAGTGATCAACAGCAACACCAAACTCCAGCCTCCAAATTGAACACTAAGGTAAAACAATATACACTATTCTTAACATTATAACCTTTACGACAGAAAGATTTACTACTGGGTAATTGGATTATATTGCATTAGTTTTAGATAGTTGAACCTAAAAAAAATATATTTCTTTTGTCCCCTACCTGTTTCTGTCTGGTCTTGCATTTGTGACCAGTTTTCATCAGAACAACTTAGTACTGAAAAAGTAGCATCTGTAACACCACTCTAAACGTGTTTACATGATAACATTTTTCAACAATCTGACAGCTTCTTGTGCTCATATAACACTAGATTTTTTTTCTAATCCACTTTTGTGGGCTGCATGCATCAGCAGCAGTGGTAACTTATGGCCTGTGATTGTGTGCTGACCATTTTCCAGTTCAGTTAATTCTTTGTTTCTATGTCCTTTGTAAATCATTTAATTTGAAAATAGATCATTTGAAATAAAAATATTTTATAGGCCTTTTAATGTTTATCATTTTATTTGATAAATATTCCTGTTAACAGAGTCTAGCAAAAGTGGCATCTGAGCAAAGCAAATTAAATATCTCTGATGTAGAGATAACTAAGGTTTTCTTTTTCAAAAAATCCTGGTAAGCCACTCCTTCCCTGAAGGACAGAATCCTTGCCATGGCAAGCCAGTGCAGCAAGATAAATACAGGCTGTAACATGTGACTCTGTAGTTAAATTCTATATCCAGACCTCAGCACTCCTCTGCTTGGATCCTCTGATCTCCCTTTTACTCTTCATAGGAAGCCTCTCTCCTTTATGGGAGTCCTCTCTCTTTGGTTGCTCTAGTGTTGTCTCTCGGACCTCCTCAGACACCTGCATCCTACCACAATTCACAGTGCAGGTCCAGTCAGGCTGGTGACCAACCACCAGGTTCAGAGTTGGCAGGGAAGTGGTGCTAGTTCCTTCTCTGAAGTCTAAAGAAGATGTCAGAGATGGGCTATCTTGAGGGAAAGTTTCATAACCTCTCCTCATCCTTGGACAACGTCCCCGGGATCTCCTCCTCCTCTGCCTCACTGCCTGACGGATCTTCTTCCAGCCCAGGTGGTTGAGCTCCAGCAGGTTGAGCAGGATGCAGAAAACTCCCACACAAAACATGAAGAGCAGGAAGATGGTTTTCTCAGTAGGTCTGGAGATGTAGCAGTCCACTGGCTGGGTGCAGGGGGGTGAGGTACAAAGGAAATGGACAGGCACCTGAAAGCCAAAAAGTTTCCACTGGGCCAGGACAAAGCCCACCTCCAGGACAGCCCGTAAACATACATGGAAGACATAACATTTGGACAGAACTCCTCCAGAGACCACATGACCTTCTGTGCTCACCTCCCTTAAAGTGCATGTTTGGGCCTGGCTCAAGGATACTATGTTGTTGGGGTCTCCGCTCTGGAGACTCTGAATGGTGATGCCATCAAGTACATCTGCTAGGCTGTGACCTAGATGCTTGTGGCAGTGGATAGAGTAGCTTTCTGAGTTGCAGCTCTGATCATATGCTTCCTGTCCACCTTCTCGCCCTACATCTGGGCCTCTCTGTCCTGTAATGTCCCCCAGTCCTTGTCCTCGTCTCAGTGTGGTGTTTTGGGGCAGCTTGGACAGGTTGTGCCAGGTGTAAATGATGAAACACAGCGATGGTGTAGAGACGCTGATGATGTGAAAGACCCAGAAGCGAGGCTGTGAGATGGGTGCAAACGCATCATAGCAGACGGTGGAACATCCTGGCTGCAAAGTGTTGCATACAAACATCTCCTGCTCGTCGGTGTACACGTCTTCAGTAGCCACAGCCACAATTAACAGCCGGAAAATGACCATGACAGTGAGCCACAGGCGCCCAATCATGGTGGAGTGCTGGTGGACAGCATCCAGGAGACGTTTAAGCAAAGTCCATTCCGTCATGGTGGCCCGTGGCTGCCGGCTGCCTCGAGGAGGGATGAGCTGCCTGAAATAGAACAGTCTGCTGTGAACTGATCCACCTCTGCTCCTCCTAACCTAGTTGACTTGCTGAAACCTTAAGGCGCTCTGCACAGGACCTGATCTTATGTACACTTGCCCATCTAGACTACACTACCTTCTGCTCCTGAGCTTTTTTCTAAATTCTGGACATTTTTATTTGTCATTTTCCTGAAAGTTCCTTGAGTGTATCTGCTCTCCCTAACTGAACCCCACAGTCAGCCTCCTCTGTGCCTGAATGTTCATCAGTCCTGCTTGGCTACCTTAAGAACAGTGGAGCCACTGCAAGAGAGAGCCACCCATCTTTCATAGATAAGGGTGTCCACTTGACATGAATCACTTGGCACACTCTGTTCTCTTTCTTGTGCTTAGGATCCATTTTAAAACCAGGAGACATCACTCTTCCTCTGCTGAAGGACCTGCTGATAGTGCAGACTGACAGAGCATTTTTTTTACAGATTAGTCCTCTGAACACTAATGGGCATGCCTTTAATGGATAGGCATGTATAAACGATGACCAGAACAGAGAAGCATGGTCAGTCCCAGACTGTGGACAACACTTGTCATACATTGTTTTGTACAAAAAGATTTTAAGAATGTTGTACTAAGATACATGAGTTTACACTAATTAAGAAACAGACATTAAGACTGGTGACAATACAGCTGTCCAGAGTTCAGTCATTTGGTTTTTTGTGTCAGGGTTTGTTTTGACTACCTCTCTCAAGCTACTTGCCAATCCACTTATCTCTGTTAAAAAAAAAAAAAAAAAACCTTGAAAGGACTGTTAGCATCAAATCATTGTGTGTTCCAGAAAAAAAAAAAACACTTATTTCCTTACTTCAAACAGTTCTCGCAAACTGCAACTGTCTCCCTGCCTGACAGGGCATGTATTGCAACATTTGTTGTAGCACTTAATGAAACAGTTTTATTCCCTGCTGACACTTTGGTTCTTCTAATGTCTTCCATTTTTCACATTTTGTTTTCCTTGATGAAGTTTGTAGATGTTAAGATTATCTTTGAGTAATGAATACAAATTTAAATCTAAAATCCTAGTGTATTTTAAATTCTATGATGTTTGAATCAATCAGCTATCAACAGAATGTCAGATGTCAGAATCCCTGCTTCAGTGTGTGTGTATATATATGTATATGTGTGTGTATGTGTATGTATATATATATATACACGCGCACACACGCTTTACAATCCAAGAGGGGGCCGTCGTGGTAAACTGGTAATAGTGGCCCAGTGTTTGTAGTTATTTTGCTGAAACAAAAATCATATACAAAATTTTCTTTTAAGGTCATTTTTCAGAATATAACTAAAAATATGGATTTTTTTATTTTTTAAAAAAACAGCCAGGAGGGGACCATCAGCCCTGCCTGACATCTACATATCAAAGAGTGGCCCTCCATAGCCTTCAGTGGAGCTGTAGGTGTTAACACAACAGTTCAGCCTGACCGACATCTACACATCAAAGAGGGGCCCTCCATTGCAGGTTCTGGAGGGCCCCTCTTTCATACGTAGATGTCGGTCAGGGCTGCGATGGAACTGTCTGTTACACAAATGAATTAGTATTAAGTCTAAGTGTAACTTTAAAGTTTTAAATGTTTAAACACATAAAAGTCATTTGACTTAATTAGTCTCTCTTACAAATCCCTGATTTGGTTGGTTTGGTTGCTTGGTTGCATGCACTAACATCATCTATCAAGAACTGTGACATCAGAAACAATTACTTAAATTTTTTATATGTGCATCTCCATTCACATATATTCAGAAATACCATTGAAATCTTTGTAAAGTAATATTTTTGAATGTTTGTCACACTTCCTGACAACAAACATGTCTTTGTTTTTCATTTTATATTAGGGGTTCTCACATTTTGCTGTGCTAGTATGAAATAACTATGAAATGAGATAAGTGTGAATTTCAAATTAGACCTTTGTATTGCCTCTTTATTATTTCACTCCTGAAGGTAAAACCTTTCATTTGAGGCTCGGATTAAAAAACTTCTGCAACTACAGTTTATTGTGGTCTAATGAACATCTTTTTAGAATCCATTTCAGAGTAAATAATTATTACAACAATGTCACAATGCAAGTTGTAAATGATTCTTTCTCTAATCAGGACTATATTGTAAATACTGAAATGATCTTCTATCTATGTATAAACACTGGAGTGTTAATGTCGCTCTGTGCTATCTAAAAGGGCCCTCGTGTCGTTATGGACTATCTAAAAGAGGACCCCTATCATTCTGTACCACCAAAGTGTGGACCTTATTCTCTGTCAGCCATAAAATCAATCAATTTTGTGAATAAGTTTCCCCTTTAATTGAAAATAGATTAATTGAGGGAACTATGATATTATTTAACATTACACTCACCTTCCTGCAGTAAGTAATATTTTTGAAAATAATTTTAAACATTGCATCTACCTGTAGATTGTGTTCAAAACAAACTGAATGAGGCTTATTTCATTTAAAGTGTTAAACAGAAAAAAGTAAAAAAACTACATTCAATCACAATGACTGGTGCAGAACAAATGCTGACAGTGACGCTACTATTGGCAGCAATGACAGTTTTGGGAGGTGGTGACCAAATCCTGTGCTGATGCAACATCCTGCACTGGTGCAACCAAATATCTCAGATATTTGGTTGCACCAGTGCTACTATTCAGAAACTTACTTACTTTGATACTAATGTTCATAATGTGGTAACAGACATTTTGGAATAAGTCAAAACGTCACCTGTTTTTTTAATGCCTTTTTGATTACAACTCCAGCTCTATACTAATATGCTTGTGTGGACAGAGGTAAAGGTGATGTTCCTGAAGGTTGATGCCCAACCCCCACACACAGTTTACATGTCTATGTTGAGGCGCTACTGGAGACACTCTGCCATGGCAAAAGAGACAAACAGGTTTTTGATGTAGCACAGCTCGACAGGCTGACTTACATTCAGATCAATGTACCTTGTAGTTATGCATGAATAAATTCTATCAGTTTCAGAAGTTTTATTCATTTTGCAAATTGTGATAATCCAGGTATTCACAGAAAACTGAACCATTTAAGTCAAATAAATAAATAATTCTAGTTTCACTCAACAAATGTGCCAGAAATTTCATGTGTCAGTACAACCTCTTGTCATGTGTTGTTGTTTTTTTGTTTTGTTTTCAAACCTAGAAGTATGAGTTTACTTTAAACACTTTAAAGTAGATTTTTCCTGTTTCTGAATATGTTGAGCCTGTCTTTTTCATTATAGCATGAACTGTCATTTGTTACCTTTAACAGCAGCGGAGAATTACATCAGCCTACTACCAGTGAAAAACTGCTCTGTCGCTGCAGGAGTTTTTAACTTCCAAAGGCATGGAAGGCCTCATGAAAATCATCAGCTAAAACACACCTTAGCCCGTACTTCAGAATCCATTGCTGAGTGATAACTTACTGTAAGGCTCAGGTTAAACAAGCCAGATTCAGACTTCTCATCTGTTCTAGATGAATCTCTTTACAAGACACAGCAATGACAAAAAAAATCCCTACAAGTGGTCCCATCATTCTTTAATTCACAATTCAAGTGTGGGTGTTTTTTGGTTTTAGTTTTATTCCTACTTTCTACAGAAATGCAGAGCAAGACATTCCTTTACAAAAACAAAGTGGATCAATATTTGTTGGACAACAACTTCTCTACAAAGCTAGATTCCTTTTCTGTCACAGCTCTGTTGTGTGTTGTCCAGTCCTTTTACATCTGCTGGACAAACTGAGCAGACGTGTGTAGATTGTCCTTCAGTCAAGCCCCTGTGTTGCTAGCCCAATTCACATCAATTGAACTCTTCGTGTGTCTACGTCTGGTCTGGCTCCACTGATTCACCATTCATGGGCGGGTGGATCAAACAGGCTGCTGTGATATGGGATTATCAAACGAGCAGCTATTAACACCATGGGTGAAGTCAATGAGAGGAAATAGGCAGCTGTAACTGCAACTCCACATCGCTGTCTGTAAACTGGTATTTTTCCTCAAGCTGACATCAGCCATGATGCTAACAGCTATTATGCAACAGACAACCACTTGTCCACTCTGAGACAAGGTAAATGTGGATTCTCCTTCATTGTTTTGCCTATCCAATTCACATCAACTGAAACCCTATAACCCTTCATGCATCTCCATCTGGTCTAGCTGCACTGATTCACCATTCAAATCATGGTGACTAACGATCTTTTTCCAAAGACCCAGTCACTGTTCAGATCACTGTGCAGGGTTATACACTGAAAGAAAAAGATCGCAGACACAGCTTAAAAAAGACATGGAAAGTGGTTGCGCGCAATATGACTATTTTTTGGCTGCAAAACACTTTTATGTCTTGTATTAGAATAAATACATGCAATGTGAGCGAGATAATTTTTAGTTTTTGAGTTTAAAAAAAATCATTTTTCTGTTGCGTAAAAAAACTCTGCAATATCACTATAATAAATATATATAATTAGAGTCAAACTATTTAATGTTGTAAACGTCAAATAAGATCATGTGCCTTTAGCGTATTTTAAATGTTATATATACACATAAATATTTTAAACCATTAGCATTCTATTGCTTTGTGCTCTGAATAAACAATTTACTCTCATATTGTATACGCAGTTCTTTTTCATGCAATCTGCAATAAATTACAATTACAAAATTAGTTTAGACCTATAAAGCAATCAAAGCAGTACTCAATATTAAAAAAATATAACATTAATATTTATTTGAACAGTATGCTTAACATGACTATCTCAGCATAAAACAGATTTTCAAACAGCAATATTTGCAAGAAAAAACTATTGATCAGTTATGCTCATTGTCTGACTTAACAGTGACAATCATATAGCGGTTTTCAGATTGCCTTTTGCAATGTTTTGTACTTGTCTGAGAAATAAAGCTAAAATTACTTTCATCATACAGTTGAGCCCACAATTATTGGCACCCCTGACAAAATTTCACTTCAAGTTGATTTATTCACCAATCAAACTTTTCCTATAATTACAGACCAGCTTCTGTCACGTCTCCATTGGTATTTTTTGCCCATTCATCTCTATCGATGAGCTCCAACTCTCTCTAGTTGAGGGTCTCCTGCATCACCTTGATCTTTAGCACCTTCAACAGTTTCTCTGTCAGATTCAAGTCAGGCTCTGGCTCAGACACTGCAAAACAATCTTTATGTCTAACAAGTTTTTCTTCACCCTTTTTGTTTTGTGTTTTTGGGTTGTTGTCGCAGAATGTCCAGGAAGTGGCCCAGACCAAGTTTCTCTGTTTGATGTTGTTGGGGAGGATCTTCATCTTACGCTCTTTTTTTCATTGACCAAATCCCTTTAGGTTAAGTATCTAGATCCATTAGGAAACAAAAACCCTCAAAGCATCACATTTTCATCACCATGTGTGAACGTGAGTCTGATGTTTTTAAAGTGGAAGTTTGAGCTTTTTCACACCAAGCAAAGACAACCTCAGAATGGGCAAATAAAACTTTTTTTTTTAATCAGATCATAAAACATCAGACTAGATGTCATCTAGTCCTCTGTTTTATGGTCTGATGCCTTTGTTTAGTGTGAAAATGTGATGCTTTGTGTTTGTTTCCTAATGGACCAATACACTTAGCCAAATAGAACAGCACAATAAAAATAGAAGACCACATGGACATTTACCCAAAACAACATCAAACAGTTGCACAAAAATTGTCTTGGCTACTTTCTGGACATTACTGTGACAAAGACCAAAAACACAGCAAAAGTGGTGAAGAAATGATTGTCAGACACACACAATGTTTTGCAGTGGCTTAGCTAGAGCCTGACATAAATCTGACAGAGAAACTGGTGAGGGTGATAAAGATCAAGGTGATGCAGGAGACCCTCAACTAAAGAGTTGGAGCTCATCGATACAGATGAATTGGCAAAAACAATGTGACAGAAGCTGGTGTGTAATTATGGGGTTATAGGGTTTTCTATGAATAACTGAGAACGTGCCAGTTATTGTGAACATGTCACTTTATGTTAGTGAAATTTTGTCAGGGGTGCCAATAATTGCATGCTCAGTCATACATCGATATTTAGCCTGTCGCTGTCTTCATGCTTTATGGTTGATTTAACACCGGGCGGTCTGCAGTGAGTGTAAACTGTTTGGTTACAAATACAATGTGGCTTTTTGACAAAAAAAAAAAAAAACTTGTAAGAAAACTGACCTTATACTTTCATAAAAACTGTAAAACTGCTCAACGTTGACATTCCAACTCTAATGCATATAAAAATATCCTAAAACATGCATGCTAAAATTCCATTTGAATTGAACAACTGAGGTTAAACACATTTTTGGGTACCTCTAAATTAATACCTAACATTTTATGATGCAAAATATATGGGAATTTGCCTTTGTCTGGAGGCAGCAGACAATTACACGATGAAACAGAGAAAAAAAAATGCCGTTTTGGTGGCGTATAAAGCCTTGCAAAGAACTGCTCAAATGTTATGACGCCGAAACAAAATAATAATAATAATAATAATAATAATAATAATAATAATAATAATAATAATAATAATAATAATAATAATAATAATAATAAATAAAAAATAAACTGACAACAGTTCAGGTATAAAATAAAAAATCTTGAAATTTAAAGCTGCATTATCAAAATGAAACTAAACAAAGCTTTCACCTTCAACGCAATGAATGCATGAACAATGCAAATGCAGGCCATTTCCAAAAACACTATTCATAGAGTCTATTTTTTAGTACTTGTGCTTTTCTGGACAGGACTCCGCCATCCAACTCCATGATCACCTTTTGGACCACTTCAAAGAAGTACCTTAGTTGTGGAGGATAATCCATGTTTAGGGCGTACAGTAGACCGAAGAGAAGGGAAATGGCCAAAGGGACATTGTCCAGTTCTTGGATGACAACCTGGCCTTCCAGGATGATTCCAATATCATCTGGTTTGGACTGGGCCTCATGGCGTCTTGAAGTGAAGATTCCCACAGTGGTCTCCTCTGCGTAGTCCTCAAATACAGTGTTGTCATGTCCCTGCAAAGAGACACCAGTCAATACGCTTCAGCCAGTGTCGTTGACAACTCATCTGAAAGACTGCATGAAATAAGGCTGTTCAACTCAATCTGTTATGTATCAGATTTTATTTACAAAACTAGAATATTGGACTTACTAAACATCTAAATATGCGTTCCAAGTTGTTGTTTTGTGGCACCTCACTGCTTCTTTTGGCTTGCCCAAGTGACATCAAAGAATTAATCTATACTAATGGATAATATATATATTTACAGATATCATACTTTTGGGGATATAAAAGTAATTTCTTTCTTTGTGATCCACTTTAAATGACTCAGCATTTTCACCATTTACTTTCACTACTGTCAAGGATTAGGTGGATTGTCCATTTTGGGTTGCACATGGCATTAGGCTCAATCTTTGGATACCATATAACAATCCTAGATAGGAAGCTATGCAGAATGAGCAACATGGTAATGTGGGGGAGAGACAGACATGACATTTCTTCAGTTTTGGAGAATAAAGACTTAAGGTTGAAATGACAAGCTGTGATTTACTCTGCTATTGAAAACACCTTTAAACCAGTGACAGGATGTGGTGCAGGGGGATAAGCCCACTGCATGTGAATCATAATGAAATGCGTTTTTAGGATACCTTACTGTGACACTGCACAGTAAGGTATCCTAACTTACTGGATACCTTATCACCTTACTGTGATAAGGTTATCACAGTACTGCACAGTAAGGTATATACTGCCAGTCGACAAACTGCCATTTGTTTCTTCCTAATAACAGTTTGGAAAGTTTTCTCTGTGATTCTTGGACAATTTAAACAAGTGATAATGGGCAAAAATAAATTTCTGTTCGTCTGATTCTATGTTGTCTCTACTAGTTCTCTTGTAAAATAGTAAATAATGCACTAGCCCACTACAGAGAGGTCGCTCTTAGCCCTTGTCTTTTCCCTCGGTTTTAAGACAGTGACAAAATAAACAGGTTTCAGACACGCTGGATTGTTTCTATCTTCGCGTTCTTGGGGCAAACTTTAGTCTTATTCAGGATTTTAAAGACTTTGAGGTGCTGAGCTAAAATCTGGTGAGATATGTGCTCCACCCTATGCCCCCATCCTTCCCTCATTGTTTTAGAGTCATTGGTGCATGTAGTGGTGAGGCAGCTCAAAAAAGAGGTGCTAAAAAAAGACCAAGACGAAGGCTAAGACTGGGTGGAAGATATGGCCATGAGTGTCTAGAAAGCTTTCGCATGATGTTGCAGTAATAGCGATTGGTAAAGTCCACTGTGCCACAGGGTCTTTATCCATGTGTCATGAATTGCTCTCTAATTGGGAGGGCCGTATACTCTCTGAGTGCATTGGTGGAGTTGCGCAGTTGAAGGAGACTGGATGCCATTATGAAGAACATCTCTCATCCCCTCCACAGTGTTTTGGCGGCTCAGAAAAGCAGAAGTGGTCAAAATCTGATTTCACTGAGCTCCAGGACTGAGTGGTTTACGAACTCCTTTGTGCTGACTGCCGTAAGACTATTTAATCATTCTTAAAGGTGTCTGAATTTAATCTTGTTGTGTCATTGACTTTAGTGCCTCTTGGTTGACTTGCATGGACTTTTTTAACTTGACTTTTATTTCGACTTGATTTTTTTATACTGATTTTATATATGATGATGTGTGCGTGCATTGAGCTGCTGGATATTTGAATTTCCCTCTAGGGATAATAAAGTTTTTATCCATCCATCCATCCATCCATCCATCCATGAGACTCAGGGTCTGGTGCTGTTAACAGTGAAGCGCAATCTCCAACTTTGGGGATGGCACGCACTTGGAGCACTCAGCTTGCATGTTACGAGACAGGCATAAGGTCAGTGACGAAAAGACAGATGTATTTGTTCTTGGTTTTGTTCAATTCAATCAAAGGCCAAATAAGCAATCATGCTAAGTTAAGTCTGTGGTAGAGCTACCAAAGTATTGGCTGTTTTTCTTCGCGCAATCTGCTAAAACCATTGAAAATTTGACCATTTTAGTCGCAGTCTACAGCCCTGTGTATGACCATTTCCATGCGTGTGACTTGGGTAAAATACTGTTGTACTCACAACATGATCCTTTATCAGGTTTTCAGGGTCTTCATTCAAGTAGACACACAGCGCCCTCAGAACACCTTCCCTCACGGAATCGAGATCATCCTCCCCAGATTCCTGGACCTCTGGGCTGCTCCTCTGATCAGTGCTGTCCTTGCCTGGCCAGTAATTTTAGCAGGACAGTAGTGCTTTGGTGGTTTTTCATTCATTTCCACTGGTTGCTATTGCAGATCTTTTGGACCATTACAATGCTGCTACATTTGTTCTGAAGTTGCACTGCACTCAGGTGGACTCTGTTTAGTCATTAGGTCAACACTGGATCATTTAGAAATCATCAGGACACTTCTGGAGTGAGTTGGCTGCACTGACAGTAAAGGGTGTGAATAATTATGCAAACCCCTATAATCAGTTTTTTATTTGTTAAAAAAGTTTGGAACATCCAATTAATGTTGTTCCACTTCACGATTGTGTCCCACTTGGTGTCGATTCCTCACAAAAAAAATCTAATTTATATCTTTATGTTTAAAGTTTGAAATGTGGCAAAAGGTCAAGAAGTTCAAGGGGTGTGAATACTTTTGGAAGGCACTGTAAATCCTCAGCGTAAGTTGCCATGCTAACAGAACCGTGCTCAGGGTGAGCCTGGTTTATGAAACCTAAAAGACGACAAAATAAGCCTGACTTGGGCAAATAAGCCCAGCTTACTGAGTAACACCCCTCATGTCCATTAGGAAACAAAAAACCCCAAAGCATTACATTTTAATCATTGTGTGTGAAAAAGATTCTGATATTATTCAATTCTGAGCCTTTTTACACCAAACAAAGGCAACTAAATAATGACAAAAGTTTTTTTTTTTCTCAACAAAGTCTGGCTTGAAACTGACAGAGAAACTGTTAAAAGGTGATAAAGATAAAGGTGAATGGTCATGAGACCCTCAACTAAAGAGAGTTGGAGCTCATCTATACAGATGAATGGGCAAAAACAGTAATGGAGATGTGACAGAAGCTGGTCTGCATTCATAGAAAAAGTTTGAAATAGAGAGCCAATGGGTGTTTTATGAATTATTGAGAAGGTGCCAATAATTGTATGTCACTTTTTGTTCAAATGAACATTTGACATTCACTGAACATCTTCTGGAACATCCCTGTGTCATTTCAGTCAAAGAGAAAATTGCTGGTTTGATTAAATCAGGTTAAGAGTGAAATTTTGTCAAAGTGCCACCAAATGCAAGCTCAAGTGTATGACCATTTGTAATTTAACACTTAAATTTCAACATTTACTATATTTTTTAACCCGTCTTGGACTTATGGATGTAATCCTTGGCATCAACTCCTATAAAATAAAAAAGGAAAAAAATACTGTTACCTTTAGGTCTCAACTCAGTTTGCCTTTTCAAACAGTCTTTTGTGCTTCCCCTGAAAAAGTACAAAAATACTTCAAATTAGTGTCATTACCATAAAGCAAATCTATCCGGTCAAATGAAATACAGTGTTTACTTTATCTTTTCTCAACCTTTAATAATTACCTTGATCAGTGATATCCAAGTAGTGCAGTCCTCCTGGTAACTTACATGGAATACGCCTTACACTGCTACTGCTAAAAACAACAACAACAAAAAAAGAAAATTGAAATGTGTTAGTTATACCCAGGGTAAACAGTTAGCAACTTTCCATCACAGAAACCAGGGGCATTTTTTAAAAATCTTCATACAATTATCCTATGTCACTTCTTTTTGCTTATCTTTAAACATTCGGATACCCTCTATAAGGAAAACTAATATGGTTCGTGCACACTTTGAATATGATAATTAAGACTAACCCAAAACGTTTGTAGTGTACCCCTTAATTCTTCCCTCCCATAATAAGCTACTTGTCCTGTTTATAGAGCGTTCATATCATCCATAGGGTCACAGATACACGACCCAGGCTAACATCCATACATAGCTGTTAGAACTTTTATTAACTAACGCGAAACGCTAAGGATGAAACCAACACGATGCAAATTCAATACGCGCGGGGAACGAGAGGAAATACCTGCCCCTGGGAAATGCATATCTTCGTGATCTTCTGACTCACGAGCGGCTTTCTCCGACAGTGCGCACTTAAAAAAAGGTGCAAATGTGGAGTAAAATGGGGCGCAGTGATGCTAACTCAACTGTGGCTAATATGTTATTTCGCTATGTATGTAAATAACATTGGATGCGCAGTTTCAGCCTACGCACCACCCTGGCCCCAACTCGCAATAAAAAGAACACGTTCACGAACACACACATGAAGTCTAGATATATCCAAATATTGTATCATAGACCTATAGACCCATAAACCACTCACGTAAATGAGCTTCTTTGATATAAAAAGAAAGGCGACTGACTCATTGGAGAAAGTAAAACGCAAAAAATCATCTTAACGTGATGTGCTTTATTTCGTCAACCTTACTAAATGGACTCAATGTGGTAAAACAACGCTTGTCTCGAAGCATCTTATGGATTTAACTGGTGTTAAACTTGGCTTTGGGCTTACCAACAAGAAGAAAACGCTTCTCTCCGGGACCCAGGCCGATGTCAAGATGGCGACAGCAGCTCCTCGCTACAAGCTTCTTTCCCGGCCGAAATGCCCTGGTACACCCTGTGATGAGATATGTACCATAATTTTCCATCATTACATTCAAGTTGTTCATTTGGCACAGGTACAGCATATTTCTTGTCTATGAGGTCAAACATGAACGCTTTGTACTCTTTGTGAAAGTCTTTGTTTTTCAGCATTTTTCTTTTGAGGCTTTCTGCTCTTTGCATAACTAACTCACGGTTGTTGGGTAGTTTGACAGACTGACCTTTAAAAGGAAGGCCTATGCAATAATGACCTTCAACTTTTTTTAATCAGTGTCCTTGACAGAGTCCATGAATTGTACATCCTCTCGTGACAGTTCACGGCGCTCTTCAGAAGCCTTTTCCGGAGAGTCGTGGTTAAACTGTTTCACACACAATGTTTCAATTTCTGACATTGATATGCGGTTCACATAAGCACTTTGATCAGTTTCAGAGTCATTTCCTTTCAAAGGGCCATTGATAACCCAACCTAGCATCGTGCAAACTGCATCGGGAGCATCATCTATACTGTGAATGATATCCATGGTGCGGAGAAGGATTTGTGTTTTCTTCCCTTCTATGCCAAGTTGTTTCATAAGTTTCTCTGAACAGAAAGTTGCTTCGCTGCCATTGTCCAAAAATGCATAAGTGTCTATTGTCTTGTTGCTTTTCTTGAGCTTAACATGAACAGGCACAATAGCCAAAACTCGACTGCTATTACCCGCCCCAGTGGCACCACATGTTCCACCTGTGCTTGGGATAGGGCTGGGGGCTTCAGCATCTGCATTTTCAGCATCATCATTGAGTTTGTTATCTACTGATACATCCTCTGTCCTAGTGTAATTGAGCATGCTAGGAAGTCCTTTGGAACAGTAGTCACATTGGAGTCGTTTCTTGCATTCTCTACTCAAGTGTCCTTGTGTCAAGCATGAGAAGCAAAGCCCTTTTCCCTTAAGGAAGTCTACTCTCTCATTGTGAGGCAGTTTTCTTATTTTCTGACAGTCTACAAGTGAGTGGCTTTTCTCACAACACGCACATGGTCTCTGAAAGGCATCAACTGTCTGATGCATGGTGCCTTTATTTGTATCTGGCAACTTCTTTGTTGCAAGTGCCATGCTGGTGGCAAATGCATTGCCCTAGGGTCTAAATGTTCTGTCTGGTTTTGAGTATTGCTTGCCTTTGTCATTGGCACCTTTAATGTCACCAAATAAAGATCTGAAGCTATCTTAGCTTGTCTGTTTAGGAATTTCACTAAATCTGAAAACTTCGCTCTTCTACCAGAGTTTTCCTGAATATCAAAAGCAGAGACTCTCCACCTTTCTCTCATCTTATAAGGTAACTTGGAAACTATGACTCTGAGATTTGTGGGGTTGTCTAGTTCCCCAAGGTGGTTAATGTCCTGCATGGCATTGTTACAAGTAGTCAGAAAGAGTGAGTAACTATGGAGAGCTTTAGCATCATCTGCTTTAACCTGAGGCCAGTTTACAGCCTTATTCGGGTACGCTGCTGCTATTTTGATCCATAATGATAGTTTAAGAGTTTCATTGCCTCGTGGTAGCCTTTCTGGGGGCTCATATGTTGGCAACTTCTGACTAATTCTTTAGGTTTACCCCTTGTGAACTGCTCAAGATAATAAATCTTGTCACTGTCATTATCAATTTTGCTACTGATAGCAGGTCAAAAGCTCCAAGGAATGGTTTGAACTCTAAAGGATCACCACTGAAAATGGGAACATCTCTCCGAGGTAAATTTGTGAGTCTTTGTTGCTTAACCAACATCTCTGTAATGTAATTCTGCTTTAGCATTACTTCACACAAATCAACCTTAGTGTCCATTTCTACCTTTTGTCTTGGAATCTCTTGTTTAACTTGGTACTGTGGTCTGTTGAAGTGAGTATTTGACTGTTCATAGGTAACAGCTGGGGGCAAACGGCTTTGCTGGACATCACTAACTGAGTTTGCATACTGGTAAGTTACACTTCTGGTTTCACTGTCCTCATACTCCTTCAGCACATTTATCTTTGCAGTAGAAGCAGCAATTTGGGTTTCAATTTCCAGCTGCTCCTTCCTTGCCTTTAACTGCAGTTCTTCCATCTCCAGGACTTGTTTCTCCTTTAACTTCTCTGCCTTTTGCAATCAGAGAAGCTCTTTCCGCTTGTTCTTTGCAACGTGCAGATGATGACGATGTAGTTGAACCACAGCGGTTGGGCCTGGCCCCGGACACGCAGGATCCCGGTCGCTTTCCTCTTCATCCACCTGTCGAAGACGCGTTGTCATCTGGTCCCACATTGTCATCTGGTCCCATGAAGTCCTGTTGTTGCTGCTTTGCATCAATTGTCCATTTCTCAACATCCATCACGAAATTGCTGAATTTTTCCCTTTTAGGTTCATACCAACATACCTGGTCAGCATCCTTCTCTTCTTCTGATAGCAGCTGTAGAACATTCTCATTTGACTGGACAAAGTCATTCATGAGTTTTGCAAACTCATTTAAATGTTCATCAACAGTATCAGGATCTTCACTGTTTGTCAAACCACTTATTTTATTCAGTTTTGCAGTCACCTGAGAAAGCTTTACTCTTCTTGAGCTGATTTGTCTTTGTAAAAGGTCTTCCAGGCCTTTTTCCTTGTACCTTGACACCCTCTCCGGTAGAGCAAGCATTTTCTGTTGTGGGTTTCTTGCCTGTTGTTATCCACCATTATGCTTCTTTTCCACGTTTCATGTATCAACAGGAGTCCTAATATAGTAGTCCATGACACAAACCATGCATTGCTTTCTAAATAAGTGCCACCTTATAAAGACTACAACATCCTTGTTGTCTTACATTTCTTTGCTTGGCTCAAGTTACCAGTTCATAGTCATTCTCGTTGTGGCTGCAGTGGTTCGGTCTCGTTCTCTCGCCGAGCGTGGTCTTTTTACTTAATGTAGAGGCTAATCTTTGGTTCGTTGCTTTTTTTTTTCCATTTTCTTCATTAACGTCTTCTTTGGAATGACCGACACAGAGACTTATCTTTTACGCGTGTGACAACTTTTGCCATCGCACCACGGCATGACATGGTACGGCATGAAGACCGTGTTGCTTCATCAGCCATCATTTATTCTCTCATTCAAGTCAAACAAACAACAATGTCTTCTTCATTGGTAATGACAATAGAACACGGGTGTGCCCTCTGCACCAAAACTGCATACACTCAGATTTTGTTGTAAATAACCATGAAATTTGCCCCTTGATGACTTAGTTTTATTTCTTGGGGGTTTTTTGTAAGTGTGTGTGTGTGTGTTTGTGTGGCCCAAAATAATAAAACAAAAATTATAATTCAGATCTACCCTCGGTCGGTCACATGATCCATGTAGACCCTTCTCACTGCCCTGAGGTATAAATACAGTACAAATACAATAGCAATAATAATTAGAAGAATTTGAATTGTGATTTTTGCAACCTGTCATTTAAACATATTGGTGCTTGTTCATAACATTTGTATGTATAGACACAAATTAAATATAATATGCATAAACATAAAATATATAACTTTTATAACCGTGATGTCTTACACAACGTGGATAGTCAAACTGAATAAAAGCACAAATACATGATTTCTATATCATTTAATTAGTTTTTTGGCTTTATTATTAGCACTATGAATAATAAAGGGCAGATTATGAATCAGCACCATGGAGCAAATTCGTGGCTATAAAGTGTATGTGTTGAAAAGGTATGAAATTTAAAAGCAAGGACTCCAGGAAGAGTCAGATTGTAGTTTATCAATCATATTTCATTCATTCTGCAGAGATGCCTCATAAGGAGAGGAGGTCGAAACAGTCATATATGGTATAAACAGTCAGTTTGTACAATATTAATACATGACTGTTAAATACAGAATGAAACATTTCATGTTGAAGTCATGTTTGTGTCACATGATTGGTTGCATTTGGTTTTACTGGTGTTAGAAAACAAAAATAAAGCTGCGAAATTAAAATAAAGAGGTGTCACAACTGTTCCATTTTTCTCCTCCAATTTTATTTAAACTTAAATGCAAGGACTCCAGGAAGAGTAGCCACAGTTAAACAGTCCGGTGTTTAATGATGATCTAAATTCAATTTAATACATTACTGTGTCCTAAATTAATGCACAGCTTGAATTATGGCTTTGTGGATACAGGCTGTAACTCCACCCCTCCTTTATTCTCAGCCCCCTATTAATGTTCTCCTTTCAGCAATGAGCAACTTGTGCCGTTTAGTTCAAACAGTCAGCGTTGTTTGCGGCCTTTCTCAGCAAGGGAGTCTCCTGCAAACAATTAGCAGTATGGCAGGTCACAGTCAGCCATTTTCAAAGTTAGTTATCTTTGCATCTTATTATGATCACACAACACTTGTTTAATCAGCTACTATCTCTCCCATACTCTTTTTAGTGTCTATAGTCTCAGTTCAATGCAGCCCACCTCCAGCAATATCATCAGCAGCAGCAGCAGCCTCCTCATCAACGCCCTCAACAGAAATTGTTCCATGCACCCCACCAGGTCAACCATAGACTGCCCCCAAACGAAGGTATGAGGTGTGGACAATGCTATGTTATATTATTTATGAAGATGGGTTGGTACAATTCAACCAGTTATAGTGTAAGGTATATTTCTGTATGGTGCTTCAAATTCATGCTCCATGTGCCTCCTTTTAACTTTGAGCACCTGCCCCTCCAGAAAGTCCTGGTTTTTATCCAGTATGTCTGGTGCTCTGCATTCTGCTATCCCGCTACTGTCAAAGAAATTATCTACCTCATTTTTGTCATTTGCAAATCGGTTGCTCCTTGAGGGTATGAAATCTGTGCAGTGCAGCATAAGTGAAATCATACCTGTGCCAAAGAAGGGAAACCTCGACAAGCACAGAAACTACAGAGGAATCAGTCAGACAGTTATTGCTTATCAGTCACATGATCTTGAATCGTATACAACCAGTGCTCGACTCTCATCTTAGGCCAAATCAAAATGGATTCCGACGTGGGAGATCTGCAACAGCACAAATCCTTGCCCTGAGACATCCTATTGAAGGTGATTAAAGCAACAATCTGCATGTCACAATAACTTTTGTTGATTTCAAATAGCATTCAACAGTGTGCATATAGGTAAAATGCTCAAAATACTAGCTGTGTATTATATCCCCAAATGAGCTAGTTGATGCAATGGGAAAACTATGAGGAAACTAAAGCCTGAGTGGAAATCTTCAGACGGAGTTACAGAACTTTTTGATATTGTTGCTGGAGTGTTATAAGGAGATACCCTTGCCCCATATATATTTGCAATAGTGCTCGATTACACCATGCGACATGGTGCTGGAAGGTAAAAGTGAAGAACTTGGTTTTAAAGTCCAGTGAAGGAGAAGCAGGCGAGTTGCACCGTTGTCATTACAGATCTCATCTTTGCAAATGACATAACCCTGATTACAGAAGTCACACCGATGCTCAGGAATTGCTTAACAGGGTCAAAATTTCTTGTGTAAATATTGGTTTGCCAAAATGCCAAAATGACTGAGGCTTTGTCATTTAATGTTAACACAGACAAACAACTAATCACCAGAAAAGGAGAAATGCCAGAAAAAGAATTAGCATGGAACATATGCCACAAATTAAATAGCAAAGCTGGCTGGTCACCTTGTCAAACATCAGGATAAGGAGACTTATATGTAAAAAAAAAATGAGGTTTTTAATAAACAGAATTAAGCTCTTTGAAATATTAGGTCTTTTGGCAGGTAAATTGTTCCTGATCAATGATTTTATTAAAAAACACAAGCCTAGTTTTTAAGTGAAACTTGGTTAGGGCACAATAACAATGCAGCAGTTCTTAGTGAGGCAACCCCTCCTAACTTTAGTTCCATGAGTCACATAAGACTGTATAAGAAGAGAGGAGGAGTTGCCATTTTGATTAAGGACAGTCTCCAGTACAAAAAGATATCCTTTGGGAAAGTTTTGATTCCTTTGAATACTCTTCGGCTCAAATCCTTGCGTCGGACAACAATTGCAAATATCTACAGACCCCCAAAATACAATGCAAAGTTTTTTGATGAGGTTTGCCAAACTACTGTCTATTGTGTGCATTGATTTTGACTGTGTTGTTTTAGTGAGGGATTTTAATATTCATGTTGATAATCTTCAAGATGGAAATGAAGAAAGAACTTCTTCTCATTCTGGATAACTTTGGGCTTTCTCAGCATGTAACAGATCCAACACATAATAGATCAAAATATATACACAGTACATTACACTGAGATGCACACACAGCTCTGCTTTTACAGCCGAATCCCATGAGCCACTGAGAAGGCTGCAGAAGGTGACAGTTTGTGGTTTCAGGGATTGTGTCCTGCTGACACATTTCCCTGAAGTGACATTGTGCAGCTTCCAAGAGCAAGTACGGCATAAACAAACAAATAAGATAAATGAGTTGATTAGTGTGCTTTCAGAGATGCTTGGTGGGGGTGTTTTTATGGCAGATCAGCGTTGTCCCTTATTCAAGTCTTCATGCTAATTTAGGCTTACCCGCTTCACTTTTCTTTGCTGCTGAACTCATCTTGCTCTCAGAAATAAATAAATATGTATATGCCCCAAATTCTCAGTTAATCCTTAATATGTATTACATGTTAGGAATTCATTAATGTGTGTATCCAGTCATAGCTTAACTCGTAAAGGTCCATTTTGCCCATCCACTTTAAGAAACACATCATTCATACTATTTGTAGTTTGTGTGTTATGATAGCAAGCACAAACACAAACCTCTATAAAGTTAATGTGCTGATATATTGGACATACTACATGCAGATGGAATGAATGTTTCCACTACACACTTGTGACATAATCATGGCACAGTGAGTGGTATGGTGAGTTTGTATTAACAGCAGTATGTTGAATGTCCCACACTGATAAGAGCAGTTAATTTTTTTGACACAGGGTGACAGTTGTTTAAACTCAGATTCTGAAAGTTTTCCACATTACAAAATTTATATGGAAGGAAATACTGCTCAGGAAAGCAGTTTTTATTTTTCAGCAATAACGAAGTGCACCGCACTATCAAACTTGAGCTTGGATACCCTAATTTTATTAAACAAACTAGCAAACATTGTCCACCATCAAACAAGTGTGCATTTGACTATTCAATTGCTTTTAGACTAAATTATGCAAAGTTGTATCAGAAAACTGTCAGCAAATACAGACACTTACAGTCATACAATACGATACCATCATGGAGGTCTCTGATCATCCCCGATTCATTCTGCAGGCACGAGTCTCTACAATATAATGAAACTGAATTTGCTTCTGCTGATATAGATTTAAATTCCACCAGCAGTAGCTGACTAAACAGATAAAAAAGAAAAAAAAGAAAAAAATTATTTCATTGCAGAGTTGGCAACATCATATACAGGTTTAAAACAAAGAACACCTCGGTATTACTGCCAAAACCTGCAGGAGGACTTTATGAGGGTATGTAAGAACGGGAACATGAACGTGAACACGCAAGGACCTGAGGCCTGAAGGTGGATCAGCCTGTAGAGCACCTCATTTGGGGTATTGATAATGAAGCTGGAGAGAGAGCTGCCTAACACGTCGGCCCAAAATTTCCACTGGGTGTTTACCTGGGTTGAGTTCTGGTGACTGTGAAGGCCACAGCGTACGACTGACATCATTTCTATACTCAGTGACCCTCACAAGCCCTGATGGAATGGAGCATAGTCATCCTTGAAGAAAACACTCCCACCAGGATAGAAATGTTTCACTGTAGCATAAAAATGATCACTCAGAACACTTAAACCAAAGCAAACCATAGTAGCAAAATGCTGGCATAATAGAACAACCGAACGCTGTAGAAGTCAAGCAATCAGCTTTTTCCTTTCACTGCTCACCCATCTGTTTTTTTTTTTTTTTTTGGTTTGTTTTTTTGAAGCTGTACAGAGAAAAACACAGTTGGACATCTGTGACAGGTGCAAAATTTCACACAAGTTGTTACAAGTTTCCATTTACAGTGATAAAGGTGTACTTTTGTGTTTGCACCTTTTGACATATCATGTTGCTTATTAGTCCTTGGAGACCTGGAACACTATAAAACCTCTCACTGGGTGACTGACAGACTTCACCCTTCAGGCTTTC